>NC_083717.1:130566662-130870100 GCF_028564815.1 Eubalaena glacialis
ATCTGTATGTCTTCTTTGGAGAAATGTCTATTTAGGTCTTCTGCCCATTTTTGGATTGGGTTGTTTGGTTTTTTTCGATATTCAGCTGCATGAGCTGCTTGTATATTTTGGAGATTAATTCTTTGTCAGTTGCTTAGTTTGCAAATATTTTCTTGCATTCTGAGGGTTGTCTTTTTGTCTTATTTACGGTTTCCTTTGCTGTGCAAAAGCTTTTAAGTTTCATTAGGTCCCATTTGTTTATTTTTGTTTATATTTCCATTTCTCTAGGAGGTGGGTCAAAAAGGATCTTGCTGTGATTTATGTCATAGAGTGTTCTGCCTATGTTTTCCTCTAAGAGTTTATCTGATAGTGTCTGGCCTTACATTTAGGTCTTTAATCCATTTTGAGTTTATTTTTGTGTATGGTGTTAGGGAGTGTTCTAATTTCATTCTTTTACATGTAGCTGTCTGGTTTTCCCAGCACCACTTATTGGAGAGGCTGTCTTTTCTCCATTGTATATTCTTGCCTCCTTTAACAAAGACAGGGTGACCATATGTGCATGGGTTTATCTCTGGGCTTTCTATCCTGTTCCATTGATCTATATTTCTGTTTTTGTGCCAGTACCATACTGCCTTGATTACTGTAGCTTTGTAGCATAGTCTGAAGGCAGGGAGGCTGATTTCTCCAGCTCCGTTTTCTTTCTCAAGATTGCTTTGGCTATTCAGGGTCTTTTGTGTTTCCATACAAATTGTGAAATTTTTTGTTCTAGTTCTGTGAAAAATGCCAGTGGTAGTTTGATAGGGATTGCACTGAATCTGTAGATTGCTTTGGGTAGTATAGTCATTTTCACAATGTTGATTCTTCCAATCCAAGAACATGGCATATCTCTCCATCTGTTTGTATCATCTTTAATTTCTTTTATTAGTGTCTTATAATTTTCTGCATACAGGTCTTTTGTCTCCTTAGGTAGGTTAATTCCTAGGTATTTTATTCTTTTTGTTGCAGTGGTAAATGGGAGTCTTTCCTTAATTTCTCTTTCAGATTTTTCATCATTAGTGTATAGGAATGCAAGAGATTTCTGTGCATTAATTTTGTATCCTGCTACTTTACCAAACTCATTGATTAGCTCTAGTAGTTTTCTGGTAGCATCTTAAGGATTCTCTATGCATAGTATCATGTCATCTGCAAACGGTGACAGTTTTACTTCTTTTGCGATTTAGACTCCTTTTATTTCTTTTTCTTCTCTGATTGCTGTGGCTAAAACTTCCAAAACTATGTTGAATAATAGTGGTGGGAGTGGGCAACCTTGTCTTGTTCCTGATCTTAGAGGAAATGGTTTCAGTTTTTCACCATTGAGAACGATGTTAGCTGTGGGTTTGTCATATATGGCCTTTATTATGTTGAGGTAAGTTCCCTCTATGCCTACTTTCTGGAGGGTTTTTTTTATCATAAATGGGTGTTGAATTTTGTCAAAAGCTTTTTCTGCATCTATTGAGATTATCATATAGTTTTTATCCTTCACTTTGTTAGTATGGTGTATCACGTTGATTGATTTGCGTATATTGAAGAATCCTTGCATCCCTGGGATAAACCCCACTTGATCACGGTGTGTGAGCCTTTTAATGTGCTGTTGGATTCTGTTTGCTAGTATTCTGTTGAGGATTTTTGCATCTATGTTCATCAGTGATATTGGCCTGTAGTTTTCTTTCTTTGTGACATCTTTGTCTGGTTTTGGTATCAGGGTGATGGTGGCCTCGTAGAATGAATTTGGGAGTGTTCCTCCCTCTGCTATATTTTGGAAGAGATTGGGAAGGATAGGTGTTAGCTCTTCTCTAAATGTTTGATAGAATTCGCCTGTGAAGCCATCTGGTCCTGGGCTTTTATTTGTTGGAAGATTTTTAGTCACAGTTTCAATTTCAGTGCTTGTGATTGGTCTGTTTATATTTTCTATTTCTTCCTGGTTCAGTCTCGAAAGATTGTGCTTTTCTAAGAATTTGTCCAACTCTTCCAGGTTGTTCATTTTATTGGCATAATGTTGTTCATAGTAAACTCTCATGATCCTTTGTATTTCTGCAGTGTCAGTTGTTACTTCTCCTTTTTTATTTCTAATTCTGTTGATTTGATTCTTCTCCCTTTTTTTCTTGATGAGTCTGGCTAATGGTTTATCAATTTTGTTTATCTTCTCAAAGAACCAACTTTTAGTTTTATTGCACTTTGCTATCGTTTCCTTCATTTCTTTTTCATTTATTTCTGATCTGATCTTTATGATTTCTTTCCTTCTGCTAACTGGGTTTTTTCTGTTCTTCTTTCTCTAATTGCTTTAGGTGTAAGGTTAGGTTGTTTATTTGAGCTGTTTCTTTTTCCTTGAGGTAGTATTGTATTGCTATAAACTTCCCTCTTAGAACTGCTTTTGCTGCATCCCATAGGTTTTGGGTCATTGTGTTTTCATTGTCATTTGTTTCTAGGTATTTTTTGATTTCCTCAGTGATTTCTTGGTTATTCAGTAGTGTATTGTTTAGCCTCCATGTATTTGTATTTTTTTACAGTTTTTTTTCCTTTAATTGACATCCAGTCTCATAGCATTGTGGTCAGAAAAGATAATTGATATGATTTCAATTTTCTCAAATTTACCAAGCCTTGGTTTGTGACCGAAGATATGATCTATCCTGGAGAATGTTCAATGAGCACTTGAGAAGAAAGTGTATTCTGTTGTTTTTGGATGGAATGTCCTATAAACATCAATTAAGTCCATCTTGTTTAGTGTGTCATTTAAAGCTTGTGTTTCCTTATTTATTTTCATTTTGGATGATCTGTCCATTGGTGAAAGTGGGGTGTTAAAGTCCCCTACTATGATTGTGTTACTGTCAATTTCCCCCATTAGGGCTGTTAGCATTTGCCTTATGTATTGAGGTGATCCTATGTTGGGTGCATAAATATTTACAATTGTTATAGCTTCCTCTCGGATTGATTCCTTGATCATTATGTAGTGTCCTTCTTTGTCTGTTGTAATAGTCTTTATTTTAAAGTGTATTTTGTCTGATACAGAATTGCTACTCCAGCTTTCTTTTGATTTCCATTTGCATGGAATATCTTTTTCCATCCCCTCACTTTCAGTCTGTATGTGTCCCTACGTCTGAAGTGGGTCTCTTTTAGACAGCATATATATGGGCATTGTTTTGTATCCATTCAGCCAGTCTATGTCTTTTGGTGGGAGCATTTAATCCATTTACATTTAAGGTAATTATTGATATGTATGTTCCTATTACCATTTGCTTAATTGTTTTGGGTTTGTTATTGTAGGTCTTTTCCTTCTCTTGTGTTTCCTGCCTAGAGAAGTTCCTTTAGCATTTGTTGTAAAGCTGGTTTGGTGGTGCTGGATTCTCTTAGCTTTTGTTTGTCTGTAAAGGTTTTAGTTTCTCTGTTGAATCTGAATGAGATCCTTGCTGGGTAGAATAATACTGGTTGTAGGTTTTTCCCTTTTATCACTTTAAATGTGCCCTGCCACACCCTTCTGGCTTGCAGAGTTTCTGCTGAAAGATCAGCTGTTAACCTTACGGGGATTCCCTTGTATGTCATTTGTTGCTTTTCCCTTGCTGCTTTTAATATTTTTTCTTTGTATTTAATTTTTGGTAGTTTGATTAATATGTGTCTTGCTGTGTTTCTCCTTGGATTTATCCTGTGTGGGACTCTCTGCGCTTCCTGGACTTGAACAACTATTTCCTTTCCCATATTAGGTAAGTTTTCAACTATAATCTCTTCAAATATTTTCTCAGTCCCTTTCTTTTTCTCTTCTTTTCTGGGACCCCTATAATTCGAATGTTGGTGCATTTATTGCTGTCCCAGAGGTCTCTGAGACTGTCCTCAATTCTTTTCATTCTTTTTTCTTTATCCTGCTCTGTGGTAGTCTTTTCTACTATTTTATCTTCCAGGTCGCTTATCCGTTCTTCTGCCTCAGTTATTCTGCTATTGATTCCTTCTAGAGAATTTTTAATTTCTTTTATTGTGTTGTTCATCATTGTTTGTTGGCTCTTCAGTTCTTCTAGGTCCTTGTTAAACATTTCTTGTATTTTCTCCATTCTATTTCCAAGATTTTGGATCATCTTTGCTATCATTATTCTGAATTCTTTTTCAGGTAGACTGCCTATTTCATCTTCATTTGTTAGGTGTGGTGGGCTTTTACCTTGCTCCTTCATCTGCTGCGTATTTCTCTGTCTTTTCATTTTGCTTAACTTACTGTGTTTGGGGTCTCCTTTTCGCAGGCTGCAGGTTCATAGTTCCCGTTGTTTTTGGTGTCTGCCCCCAGTGGGTAAGGTTGGTTAAGTGGGTTGTGTAGGCTTCCTCGTGGAGGGGACTCGTGCCTGTGTTCTGGAGGATGAGGCTGGATCTTGTCTTTCTGGTGGGCAGGACTGTGTCCGGTGGTATGTTTTGGGGTGTCTGTGATCTTATTATGATTTTAGGCAGCCTCTCTGCTAATGGGTGGGGTTGTGTTCCTGTCTTGCTAGTTGTTTGGCATGGGGTGTCCAGCACTGGAGCTTCCTGGTCGTTGAGTGGAGCTGGGTCTTAGCGTTGAGATGGAGATCTCTGGGAGAGCTCTTGCTGATTGATATTACGTGGGGCCTGGAGGTCTCTGGTGGTCCAATATCCTGAACTCGGCTCTCCCACCTCAGAGGCACAGGCCTGACACCCGGCCGGAGCACCAAGACCCTGTCAGCCACACGGCAGGTGTATGGCCTTTAGCAAGTCATTCTGGTGAGAACGAAGCAGGGTCAAAGAAAATTCTGAGTCCTTATTTTTCCTCTTCTGTAAATTGGCATTAATTCTCTATCCACCTCAAGATACATTTGGGAGGTTGAGAACTTCCGTGGCCTCTAGATATGTGGCCAAACGTGAAGCCTGCCCCTCGGGCCGAAGTTCCAGGACAAGCATCAGGCCTCCTTTATAGAAAGACTGGGGGTGTGATTCAGTCCATTGTCCATGCAGTGCCCTGGGGGTGGCAGCCGGCCAGGAGCTATCTCTGACTTTTACAGTCTGTGGGATCCAGGAGCACAACACCCCCTGGCCATCAGAGCCAGGCCATCAAGGGGTGTCCCCTGGGCGGCAGCCGTAGAGACGGCAGCACCACATGCCTCCAAAAGCTCCCTGCTGGGAGGTCCTGGTGCTCTGGAGACAGCGCCCACCTTCCAAGGTCTCCAGACAGGGTGACACTCAGCTCTGAGATGTGTGTTTAATTAGAAGCCTGCCCCTCAGGCTGCAGCTCTAATGATTAGCTTAGAGGCTGCTTTCACTAGGCCTGTGTCTCTCTGGCTGTGCCCTGGAGGTGGCAGCCCTTTAAGAACTGTTTTTCTGTTGGTGATAGTTCTGTGGGACCCAGGAGCGGAAGCCCCACTGGCCACCAGAGTCAGGAGATGTCTAGGTGTCTCAGGGCGGCAGCTGCGCGTAAGGCCCACCCTGCTGCACACGGGAGCTTTGGCGGAGGGAGCCCCGCGAAGGGACTGTCATTTTATTTTGAGTTTTTCACAATGTACATATGTCACCTTCATAGTTAGAACCAACAGTAGTAGTATTTTCATTTTGAAAAATCTCTTTACTTCTGAAGGGTAGAATCAAACAATTTTGATGCAGAAAGGACAGTAGAACCTTCCCCAGTACCCCTTCCTACCACCAGTGCTGGGATCCTTTCTGGAAGTTTCTATCAGCTGGTCACCCATTCCCTCTGTTTAGGAAGCGAATAGGATTTAGAGAAAGATGGACCCCTTTGGGTCACTAGGGTATGGTGAGACTCCAAGAGCATGGATGTATCCCCATGTTAAAGTGCTTTGTATGAGTCAGGGAGAATAACATGTGTTCTTCCTAAAAGGAGTGGGGAGAAGTTTGCAGAGAAAAGTGAAGGGAGAGGGCACTTGAAAGGATGGAGAGGCTGGGATCACTGCCGCCATCTCTGAGAGGGACTGGCGGGAGGTCCTTCTACCTAGTTCACCATGGGAACATTTTGGGGGTTATTTTCCTGTGATGTTAACAGCTCCTTCCTTGTCTCCTCTGTTTTGCTGTCTCTCACTCTAATTTGCTTGTGAAAATCAAAGTCGCAATGAGTTTTATATCTGGATTGACATGCTGCAAAACAGATATAGCACAGCTGAAAGCAAGCACCTAGAGTCAGCAGTAACCACGAGAAAAGAATTCACCAAACTCTTGGGCCCAGCTTGCGACTTTCACCTGATGGAAACGGAGCATTGAGGGCAAGTCAACCTTACTTCCACTTCCACAGGCAGAGGCCCTGTGACATCTGGGTCACAGGAGGCATGATTTCACAGCTCTCTTTCTGACTCATAGCAACTCAAAATCTGCTCCTGCATGTCACATTCCCTTGGTCCTACTCTGTACCAACGCAGAGTCAGTTTGATCCCTCTTCCAAATGAAAGATAAAGGAAAGATGATACTCTTGAAATATTAAACCAAAAATAATTTTCATTCCTCATAAGTGATGTTGCCCTATAACCCCCTCACTCATTGAACCAATGGGCTTGACTACTTCGGGGAAGGCTGAATACCCAACTAGAACAAAGTCATTACTCAGCTTAGAGTGTCAAACTAAATTTCTTAAGTGCATAGCAAGATAATTCCAGGCTTTGTTAAGAGGAAAAAAGATTTTGCCTAAATTCTAAAACTTTCCTTTTTCAACACTGTAAGAGCAAAGCTGGGGGTCTGAGCACAGAGCTTTACTGGAAAGCTGTGGTCTTCACGTTGGCCTGCGTGCACCCCTGGGGTGGAGAGGCGCAGGGTGGGGTGGGGGGAAGCATGGAGACTCTCTAAGCAGTGCTTGGTCCCTGGGAATTTTAAGGGAACAGTTTTTGAAACTGTCAACTTCCATGTGTATTCTTTCCTAAAATGCACCTGTCTTTAGAACTGGCAGATTAACCTGCCTTTTCAAATTGTTCTCCTGCTTTACAAAAGAAAATCATATCTCTCACCATCTAGAATCCTAAAATAATTCATTGCCCCAGGGTGCAAAACTCTCTGGGTCACCGAATGACTGGGCAGTTGGAGAACGCATGCCCCTGAGGGAGAGTTCTTTGAGAGCAGCACCAGGTGATTTCACAGGAAAATACTGAGGGTCACGGAGTCTCATTTCATCCAGGCTGTAGAGTCATGCACAGCTCATTGCCTCATCTGTTTGTTTCTATGTATTAGAATTCAGAAGTGATATGGTTGCCATGAGGACTTACACTGAAACGCTGACTTAAACTGAGAAATAAAATCAAGACTCGTTCTGACAGAAAGTATGGCTGATTGGCTAGACAACGAAAACTGACTTTGCCAGTTAGGTTCTGTGTAAATGTTTTCTACATATTGAATGAGCAAAATCGAATGCTCTGAGGTTTTAACAAAAATTTAGAGCATATATATAAAATAGACCAGAGATTACATCTTTTGCTATTATTAAACATATGATAAAAATTTTAAATGCCAAGCTAAAAATGGGCAAGTTTTTCAGAATTCTTTTCAGGGTATGAGAGGAGAAAGTTTGCTAAAAGCCAGTGTAGAGAGGCAGGAGAGGATGGACAGGCATTTTGGACAAAAAGGTGAAGGAAGGAGAGGAGTGGTAAAGGATAAGAGGTCAGATGTGAATTTGGGATCTCCTCTCTACCCCGACCCTGGGCCAGACTTAAAGATCCAAGAGCCAATGGGGATAAGAAGTACTTGGAATGAGCAGATAAATTTGGGAGAACCCAGTGCTCAAGGACTTGTTTCTTGCTCTCCAGAAGACAGTAGGTCAGGAAATTTTCAAGCATCTTAACCCCAGAGCAACATGAAATAACCACAGGGCAGTGAAAATGGTGGCAAAATACTGTGGTTGAGAAAGCTCTGAGAGATCACCAAGCGGGACTCCCTACAGTGGTCACGTGGTGTGGAAGAACCTCCCACAGTCCACATGACCCATGAGGGATGTACAAGGACTAGGAGTTAGGAATGGCCTGGTCTTCAGGGGAAGATGGCTGAAGTCCCCAGGTGCAGTCCTCCTCCCTTCCTCCAACCTCTTCCTGGGTCCTGATGTCATCCAGAGAGAAGGAAGGAGCCCCACACTGGAGGAAACCCTGCAGGAGGTCGTTTTAAACCAGTCACAAGACGCCCATCCTGCATCTGTGAGTCAATAATTCAGACATGCAATAGCTTTCTCGTCGGAGTAATATACAGAGTCACTGAGCCTAGAGCTTGAAGGAACTTAAAAGATTGTTTGGTCCTCTGCTCTCATTGGACAACAGGAAAGCTGCAGCCCAGGGTGATGAAAGAGCTCACATCAGAAGTGGTGGGTCCCACAGGCTCACCTTAAGACTGGGTCTTAGGTAGTGCTTTTTGGTACTAGCCTTCTAACACTTTTCAGAACACAATTTCTCCCCACTCGGTTTGGGTGCCATGAAATGTGCTCCGAATACCTTTAGGTTGACCCCCCTCCGGGGTATCCAGGAACAGCTGACCTTTTATACTGGTTAACCATATATGAAGAGAACAACAGTGAAATAAACTTCAGAAGCATTGGTGTCAGGACTGAAATTGGTGAAAACACTTCACAGCAGGGCTGCCCAATGGAACCTTCTGCAACATTGGAAGGGTTCTATAACGGCACAGCCCAGTACTGTGGCCACTGGTTCTTGAGGCTACTGAGCACCAGAATGTGGCTAGTATGACCGAGGGACTGTATTTTAAATTGTATTTCATTTTAATTACTTTTAATTTATATTTAAATAATCACATGTGGCTAGTGGGTACAGTACTAGACAGTGTAGCTCTATAACATTCATAAAAATGAGGTTCCTTTTCTTTTTCATAAGTATCAGGAAATTGGTTGAAACTAGTCATTTTTGGCCTGCATACCAATGTTTTACTCAGATCTTTTATCTCCCAATTCATGAGAAGACAGTCCTTTACACTGTGGCAAAACAGTAGTCATTCTCTGGAAGACCAAACATGGTCCTCTGAATGCTGAAGGGTGAGAATTAATCTTAGTCTCTGGACCGAGACTTATTGGTATTGTTTATTTCTTTAGTTTCTTATTTACTTTGTGCATCTGAGCATCATTGAATAATTTCAAACTATCAAAGTTAAATTCAGTTTCATAGACAGACTGTCAACTTTAATAGATTTAACTTCTAAGTAATTTGCCCCGAATTTCCCTCCCTTTCCAAATATGTTGGGTCTTTAGTACTACTATATTCATTATCTATTGCTGTGTAACAAATTATCCCAAAACTTGGTGGCTTAAAACATCAACATTTTCATTATCACACAGTTCCTGGGGATTAAGAACCAGAGCACAGCTTAGAGGGGTCCCCTGGCTCAGAGTGTCCCATAAGGATACAATCAAGGTATCAGCTAGGACTGCAGTCATCTCAAGGCTCAAATGGGGGAGGATCTGCTTCCAAGCTCTCTCCTATGGTTAACTAGAAGCATCAGTTCCTTGCCATGTAGTCCTCTTTATGGGGCCACTCACAACCTGGCATCTGCCTGGTGGCTGCCCTCAGTTCCTTGCCACATGGACATCTCCACAGAGCAGCTCCCAACATGGCATCTTGCTTCATCAGAGAGAAAGCAAGAAAAGCCAGAGAGAGAATGTGAGCAAAGAACAAGTCTTTTGTAATCTAAGCTAAGAAGTGACATCCCTTCACTTTTGCTGCATTTTTTTGTTACAAGCAAGTCCTTAGGTGCAGCCTGCACTCAAGGGGAGGGGATTAGACAAGGGGGTGCATACTAGAAGGCAGGGATCATTGAGAATCATTTGAGAAGCTGCTCTCCATAGCTACTTTAAAGAGGGCTCTTTTCCTGGCTGGTCTAGTCTACTTTGAATCTTATCTTCAAGGTCAGCCCTACCCAGAGTAAGAATGTGAGTGAGTCCAATGTCACCCAACTAGAGAGTGGAAGAACCAGAACTAGAATCCAAGTCTCCTAAATTCCTGATTAGTCCTCTGTTTTTCTTTGTACATGATACTTAGTTAGGACCCTAGCACAGGCACACAGATGCCAAGCAAAAGCATTTTGACCTCAGAAAACAGGTACTAAGGTTTTTAAGCAGGAGAGTGCTATGACAGAGGTGATTTTAAAGAAAGATTAGTGTCAAAAGCCAAAACAATCTTGAAAAAAGAACAACAAAACTGGAGGTATCACACTGCCTGATTTCAAGCTAACTACAAAGCTGTAGTAAGCAAAACAGCATGGTACTAGCACAATGACAGACACACAGATCAATGAAATAGAACTGAGAGTCCAGAAATTAACCGCCTCACATATGTACAATTAATCTATGACAAAGGAGCAAAGAACATACAATGGAGAAAGAACAGTCTCTCCAATAAATGGTGTTGGGGAAACTGGACAGCTACATGTAAAAGAATGAAACTAGACTGCTATCTTATACCATACACAAAAATTAACTCACAATGGATTAAAGATTTGAATGTAAGACCTGAAACCATAAAATTCCTAGAAGAAAACATAGGCAGTAAGAAAACATCAGTCTTACTGACGTTTTTGTGGATCTGATTCAAAGGCAAGGGAAACAAAAGCAAAAATAAACAAATGGAATTACATCAAACTAAAAAGCCTCTGTATGGTGAAGGAAACCATCATCAAAAGGAAACGGCAACCTACCGAATGGGAGAAGATATTGCAAATCATATATTCATTGAAGGGTTAATATCCAAAATATATAAAGAACTCATACAACTCAACAACAAAAAACAAACAACTCAATTAAAAAATGGGCAGAGACTCTGAATAGACATTTTTCCAGAGAAGACATACAGATGGCCAACAGACACATGGAAAGATGCTCAACGTCACTGATCATCAGGGAAATGCAAATCAAACCACAATGAGATATCACCTCACACCTGTCAGAATGGCCATCATCAAAAAATCTACAAACAATAAATGCTGGAGAAGGTGTGGAGAAAAGAGAACCCTCTTGCACTGTTGGTGGGAATGTAAATTGATACAGCTACTATGGAGAACAGTATGGAGGGTCCTTAAAAAACTAAAAATAGAACTACCATATGACCCAGCAATCCCACTACTGGGCATATACCCTGAGAAAACCATAATTCAAAAAGAGTCATGTACCACAATGTTCACTGCAGCTCTATTTACAATAGCCAGGACATGGAAGCAACCTAAGTGTCCATCGACAGATGAATGGATAAAGAAGATGTGGCACATATATACAATGGAATATTACTCAGCCATAAAAAGAAACGAAACTGAGTTATTTGTAGTGAGGTGGATGGACCTAGAGTGTGTCATACAGAGTGAAGTAAGTCAGGAAGAGAAAAACAAATACCGTATGCTAACAGATATATATGGAATCTAAAAAAAAAAAAAAAAAAAGGCCATGAGGAACCTAGGGGCAGGACGGGAATAAAGACGCAGACCTACTAGAGAATGGACTTGAGGACATGGGGAGGGGGGAGGGGGGAGAGGGGAGGGTAAGCTGGGACAAAGTGAGAGAGTGGCCTGGACATATATACACTACCAAATGTAAAACCGATAGCTAGTGGGAAGCAGCCACGTAGCACAGGGAGATCAGCTCGGTGCTTTGTAACCACCTAGAGGGGTGGGATAGGGAGGGTGGGAGGGAGGGAGATGCAAGAGGGAGGAGATATGGGGATATGTGTATATGTATAGCTGAATCACTTTGTTATAAAGCAGAAACTAACACACCATTGTAAAGCAATCATGCTCCAATAAATATGTTAAAAAAAAAAACCAACAACAAGGTCCTACTGTATAGCACAGAGAACTATATTCAATATCTTATGATAAACCATAATGGAAAAGAATATAAAAAACAAAGTATATATATGTATAACTGAATCACTTTACTGTACAGCAGAAATTAACACAACATTGTATATCAACTATACTTCAATAAAAAATTTTGGAAAAAAAAAAGAATAGAATAGAATATTACTCAGCCATAAAAAAGAATGAAATCTTGCCACTTGTGACAACATAGATGGATTTTGAGGGTATTTTGGTAAGTGAATAAGTCAGACAGGGAAAGACAAATATTGTATGAGTTCACTTATATGTGGAATTTAAAAAATAAAGCAAATGAACAAACATAACTAAACAGAAATAGAGTCATAGATATAGAGATCAAACAGGTGGTTGCCAGAGGGCAGGGTTGGGGGCAGGAGAGAAATAGGTGAGGGAGATTAAGAGATAAAAACTTTCAGTTATAAGATAAATCACGGGGATATATTATATAGCTTAAGGAATATGGTCAATAATACTGTAATAACTTATTATGGGTACAGATGGTGACCAGACAATGTGGTGATCATTTCATACTGTATTTAAATGTGTATTTAAATGTGTAATAAATGTGTACTGAAACTGTACACCTGAAACTCATATAATATTGTATGTCAGGTATTTTTCAGTAAAGATGAAAGATTAGTGTGATGACTGTAAAATGGATTGCAGAAGGAAAGACTGGAAATTACATTAATTTCTATTTATTTACAATTAGCATGTTTACGGTCTACAGTTTTGTACTTTACTATTGTAAAGGCATCCCATGTGTTTTCACAAGTCTTAACAAAATGGTCTTTGAAAGAATTATTTAGGCCAAAAATATATCAAATAAAATACTACATTAGAAAGTCCATCACCAAATTTTTTTTAAGTTAAATTCCTATTTATTTATTTTTAATTTCTTTATTTTATTTATTTATTTTTGGCTGCGTTGGGTCTTCATTGCATGCACGGCCTTCTCATTGCAGTGGCTTCTCTTGTGCAGCATGGGCTCTAGGTGCGTGGGCTTCAGTAGTTGTGGCACATGGGCTCAGTAGTTGTGGTTCACGGACTCTAGAGCGCAGGCTCAGTACTTGTGGCACACGGGCTTAGTTGCTCCGCGGCATGTGGGATTTTCCCGGACCAGGGCTCGAACCCGTGTCCCCTGCATTGGCAGGCGGATTCTTAACCACTGCACCACCGGGGAAGCCCTCTATTACCAAATTTTATAACAAACAATATTTTCACATGTGTACACTGAATTAAACTCTAAAAGCTATTTCCAGCGAATTTCCAGAGATGATATTTTTTTACTAAGATAGGAAACTCCTGGGAGAGTCAGGACTTAAACACTCTGAGAAGAAATTGTAGTCAGTAAAACGTATTGCCCTGTTAAGCTTCCACCTCCAACCATGACAGCACACAAACTTGCATTTAACGGGTAGTATGAGGTGGTAAAGTCTTCTAGTTATCCATCAATATTCACCCTACCTTCTTCTTTCAGTAGTAAATTTTGTGCTGGGCACATAGCCTAGTTAAGACTACATTTCCCAACCTCTTTAACAGTTAAGTGCACCATTAACACTAAGTTCTGCCCAATGGGGTATGAGTGGAAGTGACGTAAGTCATTCCTAGTTGTGTCCTTAATGGGAAAGGTATGCGCCCCCTGTACTCCTCCCCTTCTGACTGGTTGGTATGCAGATGTGATGACAGGAGCCGGGAGTAGTCAGAGATGAAAGCTCCCATAACAGCGCTGGACCGTCTACCTCTGGAAATTTCCATGATCAAGTTCTTTCTTGCATAAGCCACTGAGCTTGGAAGTCCCTGTATTAGAACAGTTTATATCACAACTTAACTACTGCAATAACATACCCACCTTTCCTTTACCTTGGTTCTCTCCCCAAATAAATAATAGACAAGTGCCTAGGCATCAGTGATAAGGAAAAGGGATGTTATCAGCTCATATTAAATTCTTTTTATCATCTCCTACTTACCTATGAAGTTGCCAGAATCCTAATGATGGCAGCAAACCCCTAATTTTTTTTGCTATGTGACTTTACTCCCCCTCCTTATTTGCCAGGAGTTAAAGAAGCAATAGTATCATAAGCTCAGATTTGCTACTGAACCAAAGATGATTTTAAGTTTCCCTCTCTCAGGTTTGACCAGGGTCAGGAACTAGAGAGCCACTCAGTTTTGTGCTGATAAACTTAACCACTGACTCTCTAGGGGAAAACAAGTCCCGATTAGTAGGGTTTGCTGATTTCCATGGTGTAAATACTCCCACCATGGCCGATTTCAAGCTAGCAATAAGATGTCACTAAACATAAAGTCCAGAAGAAATGTTGACAATTGCACCTTGCAAGCTAATACTAGCTGGTTCCAGAACACTGGAGTCTATCCATTACCCCAGTCTGGGACTGCTTCTGGTTTCCTTTCTTGGTTACACTCCAGAGGAGGATGCTACATTTATAGTGATGTGCAGCAGGAACAGCAAAAACAATGTTGGGGGTAGCTCTGACGATCTTTGAACTGCAGCTGGGGCCTTGTCTTCATCTGATCTATGATGCTCCTGCAGTAACATTTCATACTTTTGGTTCAAGGCAGTGGTTGGTAAACATGAGTGCATACTGGGTCACAGGGGAGTTTTAGAAACTAGCAATGCCTGGGTTCCAGTCCCAGAGATTCGGATTCAATTGATCTGGGCTGGGAGTGTTAAAAGCAGATGATTCTAATGTGCAGCCAAGGTTGAGAACCACTGGTTTAAAGTAAGAGATCTCTTATGTACGTGATAGAGGGTTGCTATAATTATTTTTGTTTTGTACATAAAGAGGGAAAAGTCAACCTACATGACCTGGCAAAAAGGGAAGAAGTCAGTGGTGAGTCGAGGACTATTTCCTTAGTGAAGGGAAGGCTGAGGAGAAGAGGTCTGTGCTCTGACTCCTAGTGGGTCCTGGAAAGAACCTTAAATACTACTTTTCTGAACCCTTAAAAAAAAACACTAAAAACAAACAGGGACTTCCCTGGTGGTGCAGTGGATAAGACTCCACGCTCCCAGTGCAGGGGGCCTGGGTTCGATCCCTGGACAGGGAACTAGAGCCCACATGCATGCCGCAACCAAGAGTTCGCATGCCACAACTAAGGAGCCCGTGAGCCACAACTAAGGAGTCTGCCTGCTGCAACTAAAAGAGCCCACGTGCCACAACTAAGGAAACAGCAAACTGCAACTAAGGAGCCCTGGAGCCACAACTAAGGAGCCCACCTGCCGCAACTAAGGAGCCCATGACCCGCAACTAAGGAGCCCGCCTGCCACAACTAAGACCCAGCGCAACCAAATAAATAAAATAAACAAATAAATATTTAACAAAACAAAACAAAAAACCACAAGTGAGCCTTTCTTTTTAGCTGGGAATTTAAGTAAGCACAGGAATTGCTGAAATCATAGGAAACTGTCATATAATCAGCTCTGCTATGTTTTGAACCTATGCAAACTGGTATTCGTCATTGTGAAATCAGATTCAATTTCTTTCCATCCATTTCAGATTTGCATTTATTCTTAGAAGCATATGAGAACTTCATTCAAAAATCAGTAATTAGGTCATGTATTTTTTGACCGTTAAGTTAACCTCTGAAGTTGTGATTAGAATTTTACAGATTGATAAAATTGCTAGTTTACTAGTGAATCATTTTCATGCAGTACTATTTCAGTTAATAATCCATACAAGTCTATATGTAAACACTCAGATGATATAATCGAGACAATAAAGATGTGTTGAGTCCAGCATATGCTCAGTGCAGGGGCAGCGTGAGACGGAGGATGAACATAGGAGCAGGAAGCCTGGGTTCTAAGCTCGATGTGGTGTAAGTCTGATGCAGTTTACTGATCCATAAAAATGAGGACAGGGTGAATTTGGCTCTTCACCTTTAATATTTTGATAAGGTGTCCTGAGACTGAAACCATCAGTGGTGTCAGTGAACCAAATAGGTTTGACGAACCAAGTGGGTTCTTTCCCCCAAATTTCACAGACATTAATAAACTCTGAGAATGAATGTATATGTCCAGATTCCTTTTTTGTGAGTTTACATTCCTTCTAAATAAGACATTGCAAATACACTTTGTCTCCAGGTCCAGTCCCATTTGACCAGTAGTGGCCTCCCAAAGCACTGTGTTGAGGTTTCTGAAGCCAGGTCCAAGCCTGGTGAGAGTTAAGAGTGTTGTGATTGATAAGTGATTGTCTTGGGTCTGAAAAGGGGGAAATGGCAATACATGTGCTCCATGTCCCATCCCTGTTCCTGGTCTTTTCATTAACACCAGTGTTTCTTTCATCTCCCATTAAGTACTTCTGAAGTGAAATGACTGTTGGGATTCTGTATTCCCCCACTTTCCACCAGGAAAATTTAGTCCATTGTTAAAGTGGTAATAAATCTTAAGGTAATTCGACCAAAACATTTAGCTACTGAGTCTTTGATAAACAGCTTCAATTTAGGCTACATCTTTTTTTTAAAATTGAAGTATAGTTGATTTATAATGTTTCAGGTGTAAAGCAAAGTGATTCAGTTATATATATATATATTTTTTCTTTTTCAGATTCTTTTCCATTATAGTTTATTACAAGATATTCAATATAGTTCCCTGTGCTATACAGTAGATACTTGTTGTTTATTTTATATATAATAGTGTGTATCTGTTAATCCCAAATCTTTATAATGATCAAACAACCATCAGTTGACTCACTTAAACAACTAATCTATTTAAAGGGAAAAAAACCCTTGTATTTAATGTTGTTTTGGCTAAAACAAAAAATGCTTTTTGATTCTTTTGCTTTTAAGCCAGTTCCATTAGACACAGTCTAAAAGATAAAAGAAATCGTGACCTTTCTTCTCTTCCACCTCCTTAGGTCTGGATGGCTGTGGTTTTCTCTTTAGGCCATGTGACACCACAGCATGATCTGAAAAGTAATTAACAACTTTAGAAGTTAATCCAGCATATACTTTGAAGCAGAAGCGATTCCATCCCTAATAGTTGCCTGGCAGACTGATTCTTCCTTCTGGCTCTTGAAACTCTATGTAGTAATTGCCCCAGAATTTAAAAATTATCTGGGGAATTCCTTGTTCCACATTTAGGGTACAAACAGCTAATGACTTTGACATTCTGTAATGTGTGTGTGTGTGGGGGGGGGGGGGAAGGGTAGAGAGCAGTGTCTTGAGAATTACTGTACGGATAAGAAAGCTGTCTCTTCTCACTGTAAAGACCTGAAAAACCCTTATTTGACCAGACCGTAGAACTGAATTTCAAAATTAGTAAACTGATAATGTGTCTGAATGTGTGTTTGCCAAGAGGCATCTCTACAGGATACATCTTTTCAGAGTGAACGCTCTTACACTCAGGAGCTCCAGGTACAGATTTGCCTACTTCCGTGTTGGTTTTGGTAGCGCTGTTACTGTTTGTAAAACAGTGTTCTGACAACTCTCTTCAGAGCAACAACTTGGCTTATAAATTATCCACTCATTTTCTTGATCAAAAGATTGTCCTTGGGCTTCCCTGGTGGCGCAGTGGTTACGAATCCGCCTGCCAATGCAGGGGACACGGGTTCGAGCCCTGGTCCAGGAAGATCCCACATGCCGCGGAGCAACTAAGCCCGTGCACCACAACTACTGAGCCTGCATGCCACAATTACTGAAGCCTGCATGCCACAACTAGTGAAGCCCGAGCACCCTAGAGCCAACTCTCTGCAACAAGAGAAGCCACCACAATGAGAAGCCCGCGCACCACAATGAAGGGTAGCCCCCGCTCGCCGCAATTAGAGAAAGCCTGTGCGCAGCAACAAAGACCCAACGCAGCCTAAATAAATAAATAAAAAAAAAAAAAAAAAAAAGATTGTCCTTTTACACTGTTCTCCTATGCCTTCCTTTAATGCCTGTTATCTTGATTTGATCATTAGACCATGTTTTGCAGGCCACCCTTCCTAAACTTGCTAAATTCCCTGAGATTGAAGGGGTGGGTCAGGCCCTCTTTCAATTTCTTTCATCTTCTCCAACTTCACAGTCTTGCACTGCACTTGACACACAAAGAAGCCCTCACTGAAGAGTCTATGAGCTATCATGATGGTCATGCGTAGTTTGTGTTGGTTATTTATACTGAGTCCCTCTTCAGAAACTGGGGATGGTTCAATTCAACTATCACCAGTTATCTATCAATCAATATAAATCCTTGAATTAGATCCTAAAATTCAATATAAATGCTTGGATCCAAGCAGAATTCAATATCTTAATGGTCTGAAATAACTGAAAGTAATTGAACTAAGAAATTATTCCCAAACCAGAGATATGTCTCCAGTTTGGGGATAATTAAAGGAATCAGTAAAAAAAAGAATTGATTATTTACTTATGGAAAGAAGAAAACAGATAACTTAGGCCTTGCTCTCAAGTTGGTTGCAGTTTGTTTGGAGGAGACGAGAGTAATGTGAGAGGGAGAACACATGCACGTGAGGCATTTGGTTCCTAAGTCCTCACATGCTCTGTAAGTTAGAGGATCGTGATCCCTGAGGGTTGGTAATGAGTGAAGGTATCGGGTACGAGGCGATTAAGTCAGGTGTTAAAGGAGAACAAGTTTTGAAAGGCAGAAGGGAGAAGGGCAGGCTTTCCGGGCAAGGCGTTGATGGGGGCAAACGCACGAAAAGAGTAACCAGCGTGGTCCATGAGGCAGACGCCTGTCTACAACAGGAGACTGGACAACTGTGGGAATTACATAAACTTGAGGGGGTAGGCGGTTCACTTAAGGCAGGCCTTTAAAGCTCTGTTGAGAGGCTTGTGGTTAATATGATAGAAAATAAGGAGCCACTGAAGGATTTTGACCTGGAGAGTGACATTATAACATGATGTTTTCACACTCTATTTCTGGCAGTGACATATAGGATGAAGTAAGACTGGGAACAAGGCAGCTGAATTGGCTTGGCAGGAAGGTAAAAACAGGACATTCTGGCTACGGTGGGAACTGTGGGAACAGAGGCCAGAGATATTTCAAAAGAAAATCCAACCTGTCTTGGTGTCTGGCTAGATATGGGATAAGGATGGAGGAAGTCAAGGGTAAATCTGAAGGTGGGTGAATGAGAGGGCAGGGAGCTCCGAGACAGAACCAGGGGAGTTGGAGGAGGAACTGTCTTTGAACAACATGTGGAATTTGAAATGACAGTGAGCAGGGTAGGCGGTAACACTGCAGGAGGCTGACTGAAGGAAGTGAGGAAGCCTTGTTTCAAAACCTGAATCTAAGTCATTTAACTTCACTAACAAGGAGAATAGTCCCCGACTCACGCGGCCCTGGAGCGGATTAACTGGTAAGAATGTGAAAGTGTTCTGTAAAGCGCTATCCAATGTATGCTTTCAGCATTTTCCTATGTGTGCGTCTCCTCCCCAGCTGCATGTGATGCTGAAGAGGATGTAAAATTTCTGCTCATAAATTTCACTCGGCTATGTTTTGAGATATAGCGCTTCTGGTGGAAGGGAGACTGGTTGGGAGGCCTGAGCAGTGAAACACAGGTGAGAGACTGTGATGAGGATCTGGTGCGGGGTAGTTGACGGCACAAGATGAACCAAGTAGACTTACATGCTTTTTAGAAGGAAGGAATGACAGAACTTACTGATTGGATGTGGGAAATGAGTAACAGGGAGGATTATACGATGATGTCTAGGCTTAGGGTAGAGGCAACTGATAGACTGTGGTTTAAATCACTGAGATGGAAAAGATGGGAGGAGGAGCAAATCTGACCAGGGAGGAATATGAATTTAGTTTTGGACATCATTGTTGTAGGCAGAATAATGGCCTCCCAAAGATGTTCACATCCTAACTCCCTGTGAATATGTTTCCTTCCATGCAAAAGGGACTTTGCAAATGTGATTAAATTAAGGTTTTTGAGATGAGATTATCCTGGACTGTCTGGGTGGGTCCAATGGAATCACAAATCTCCTTTTAAGTGTAAGATGGAGGCAGGAAAGTGAGAGTGACAGTAATGTGATGTGAGAAAGATGGGACATTGCTGGCTTTAAAGATGGAAGAGGCTACAAGCCAAGGAATGTGGTTGGCCTCCACAAGCTGGAAAAGGCAAAAAATGGATTCTCCCCTAGAGCTTCCAGAATGAACACAGCCTCCTGAAACATTGATTTTAGCCTAGTGAAACCTGTGTTGGACTCCTGACCTCCAGACTGTAAAATAATACATTTCTGTTGTTCTAAGTCACTAAGTTTGTGGAAATTTTTTACAGCAGCAATGGGAAACCAATATAGACACATTTGAATCTGAGGTACATAGGAATCATCCAAGTAGAGATCTGAGACAGTTTTATAGAGGGGTCTGGGATGGAATTATAGATTTGGGAGTCATTAGCATATATATATATACACATATACATATATGTATGGCATGTATACTATACATATATATAGTATTCTAACATCTCTGAAATCAGGGTGTGTCTTATAATTGATCATATAATTGTATTGTCAGGCAACATGCCTATGCATGTCTATGTGGCCATACTGGATAAATGTGACCCCTGAATATTTTAGTCAACAAAACACAAGGAGGGGCTTCCCTGGTGGTCCAGTGGGTAAGACTCTGTGCTCCCAATGCAGGGGGTCCGGGTTCCATCCCTGGTCAGGGAACTAGATCCCTCATGCCTGCTGCAACTAAGAGCCCACAGGCCACAACTAAGAAGTCCCCATGCCACAACTAAAAGATCCCGCATGCTGCAACTAAAGATCCCACGTGCCGCAACTAAGACCCAGTGGAGCCAAAATTAAATAATAAATTTTTAAAAAATTATTAAAAAAACCCCACAAAACACAAGGACTATTTGAGAAAGGTATGAGTCCTAGTTGTTGTCTGAAGGCTTTCTGTTAACACGTTTTAATAAGATCAAGAAAGGGCCAACATCAAATCTTTCAGAATGGGTGTCAATGACTTTGAACAAAATCTTAGAGACATTAGTAAAGAATTCTCTTAGGTAATGCTGATTTATCAATACTCTTGATGGAACGAGGGACAGCACTGTGATGGAAAACAAAGCTAAAGATGAATCTGAGTCAAAAAGTAGCTCTGAAAGAACTGGACTCTGAAAAATCTTAAGTAATACATTAAGTAATACATTGTGCTTGTATTTCCTTTTAATACACGCACAAAGGTCTAAGAGAGCTTTTTCAAAAGTTACAAAGCAAAAATTTTAAGCGATAAGGAAGCATCATGTCAACCTAATTAACATGTTGTACTTCCACCGTTCATAAAATAACAGTGAACCTTACAATTGAATGGTGTCTTAAACTTGACAGGCTTCATAACCATGGAGATGGGTGAGATGATAGATGATTCAGAGACAGAATATAGAACAAGAAGAGAAGATCCAGGGAAAATTTGTCAGAAATATTAGTACTAAGTGGCATTATATATCTAGAGCCATAAAAATATTTATATTCCTTAATCCCATTTGGGGTAATTCCTCCCAAGAAAGTCATCTAAGGGAAGACAAAATAATTATACCCGGTAGTGGGAGTTTACTTCCATGAAGAAGTGAGATGGGGCTGGACTACAGTCTCAGAAGCTAGACTGTGACCCTGAGTCCCAGCCCTCTGACACTGGCAAGTTCCCCACGTTTCATGCTAAACGAGAAACACAGTTTATCATTATTCGGAAAATAGTAGTAGCTTTGGTGAGCCGATGACTTTTGTGTCCTGGAACTCTTTTTTCCCCTCTCCAAAAGGGTATACAGGCCTTCCCGACTTCTCTGTATAATCTCACACTTAAGACTTACTGAGAGAGCGGAGATAATAAAATCAGTTTGACCCCATCCAACATGGTGCCCTGCTATTGGGCAGAGTCTCTTGCAGAGCAATTTCGTGGGCCTTTCTGACATGATATGCCTGCCTTTTGGCCCAAGTACAGACCCCTGGCCCATTAGTATCTATAGGGATGGCAAAGTAACCTGGCATAGAGTGTGACAACTGAATGAAGAAAGAATTGTCTGCGGCTACTTTCCTCACAGGCATGCCATGGTCACACAGGCACTGAGGAGTTCATGGACTATCCAGATCTACACAATTTGGAAAGGCAGGAAAGGATGTACCTTTTACTACAGAAAAGAGAGATAGCTATATAAATATCCAAAAAAAAAAAAATTGAAATGGTTATTTCATTATTTTAGTACATTCACTCAATATAATTTTATTCACATTTAGAGATGCCGATTATGAATAACAAGAATCACAAGTAGCAATATGGAAAAGAGGGAATACAACATCGAACATTAACTACCAGTGAAACTTCATGAAACATATATGTTTATATCGAAAATAATCATAGCTGTTTATGGAATGGGATTATAAGTGACCATTTTCTCTGTAATTTGAATTTTGTGAGGCATTATTATTTTACAACCAGAAGTAGGAGAAAACATTATTTGAACTACAGCTTATGAAATAAAGCCACCAATCCAACTTCATAAACGATACACAATCTAGAGTTGCAAACTACTAAAAAATGAAATAATTAATAGAAATTATATGAGGAGTGACCAACAAAGATCTGATCCAAGTAAATAATGCTTTGAAATGGACTCATATAAAAGACCTCAAAGCAGAATGATCCGTTTACCTTCCTGTTTCTTTCATCAGAAGTAAATTTGTTACCAATACAATGGCTGTTGCAAAGACCAAGATAGATTTTTATGTAACTTCTACTTAGTAACATGTTGACATCTTCAAAGTTCTCAAAGGATTTTCACATATAATAAGCTTTTCTACCCTGATGATAGGATAGTAATTATCAGTCCCAATTTATGGAGGAGGAATTGGTAAAGACATGTCCAAGGTAACCCACGGCTCACATATTCAAGTGAAAAATATAGTTAGCTTTTGGGCTACTTAATTGATTATATCAAATACCCAGCATTCTGTGCTCATCTGGCATTGCTGAATGATAATTTTCCAGCTAACTGAAGCCTGTGTCTTTAGATATCAAGGACCCCCACTCCTACATTTAGGATTACTCACTTTCATCAGTGCATTAAAATTTTCTCTGCCTTCTTAAACAGGATATATTGAACATAATTTAGCCTTTTAAAATCAAGGATTCTAGTTATTAAAATGAATATCAATAATTATATACTAACTTTTTTGTAGTGATGACTTTTTGGGTTATTTAAATGTATAATACTTTTCATGGAAAAATGGCCCCAGATATAGTTTTACCTTTTGCATTCCTAAATCATTATTCCTGAATATTTGTATGTGTACACACACACACACACACACACACATTCATATTCCATCCTGGCAAGCCTGCCTATTTTCTCACTGCCTCTTCTTGATTTCCACTTCTAATTTGTCTTGGACATAGAAACTAGTAAGCAAGTCTATTTAAAATGTGTATAAAATAAGAGCTAAAAATTTTTGAGTTTTATATATGTAAAATTATAAGCTATGGTATATGGTTAATAAGAGCGTCTTTTATGGAGACATGAGATTGTTGGGTAAAGAAGCCCCAAATTAAGGGCAGGTTGAAAAATAACTATGTGCCAGGGACCTTGTGTTTTATGCCTTACTCCTTGATTTCTGGAAAATTCCCGCATTTTACCTGGAAGTACCCGCCCCTCCATCCATGTGGTTTTAATGGGCAAAGCCATGGTTAGACATTCTGATCCCCTCCCCACTTAGGGCCTAAATGTTTGGCACAGGGGTGGGCACATGACTGAAGACTGGCCATTCTATAGCTTAGCTCAGTTCCTTCCCTTGACATTTGAACTTGGAAGGAAAGGAGGGAGGGAGGGAGAAAATCAGTCTCTCTTCAAGTATCCAGACCCACCAAATGAAAATTCTGAGAGCTGTTAAAGGTCATATATCTGACACATGAACCTGAAAGCCAAGAAGGCAGTAAGAAAGGATGGGGGGAGGCACAGATGAGACGTGGCAGGAAAAGTCTGACAGCTTCCAAGAGCCTGGGTCTAGTGCCTTCCCGAGGCCCAGCTAAACCTCGGTCCTTGGGTTCCATGAGGCACCCATGTGTTCTAGGGGTGACCTTCAAAATATTTAACGATGGCACAGGAAAACAAAAATCAGGACAGGGGCAGACAGCCGGTGCACGGTCCTGGCAGTCTGCTGTCATTGCAGGCATTACCTGCTTTGTTACAGAGCACAAAGTCCTGAGAAATCCCCAGGGCGCAGGCTAGGGTGGTTGAGGCAGTGAGGAGGTACATTGGGGTCTCAAGGCAACAGGAACAGAAGTATTTTACAATGTAAACAACCAACATCTCCATACAAGTACAACCAGCTGACTATCAGCCCTGTCTGTATCCTTATAAGAAATGGTGCTTTTTCACTTCAGCTGGTTTAAGTGGTTTCTGTCACTCACAATTTTAACTCCTAAAAAAATAATATGATTTGTGCTGTGTCATGATTTGCCATCTATTTTGCTGACCGAATTTGATGATAACTTCAGAAAGTCTTAGGGGCTGGAACAAACTTTGAAGTCATTTCGTCCCGTTTCTCACCCAAATTTACTTTTCATCCAAATAATTCAGCACAAGTAGAAAAAAATCTGTGCCTTTCAATTGAAAAAAAAAGTCTAAGAAATATAACCCAAGAATTAAATTTTTATATTGCAACGTAATAGCTGTTCACCATAGAAAAAAAATTTTAATCTAGATTAAAAAAGGCAAAAAATGGAACCCATCCAATCATTAATTAAAAAGAAAATCACTGTTAACACTTTTGTTTGTATATATCCTGATTTTATGCATTTAAAGAATTCCTAGTTTTTGCAAGACTAGTTTTACCTGGAAATCATCTTTTACTTAATACAGTATGCTCCTTCTTTCCACAAAACCCAGATTTTTTTCATCGCTAGTCCTGTGTTTCATTCCCTGGGTGTGTAGGCATTGGGGGAAGGGAGGAGGGCAGAGATTCGTAGTTCTTCGAGGTACAGGTTTATGTAGCACTTTGCTCCCAGTGCAGCTCTCAGGAGAACAAGGTTGACCTTATTTCCAGGCAGAATTATTCATGTCACCACTTTTACTTTGGAAGTTGCTTAGTGAGTCATGTCTGACTGTATGAGAAAGGATGAATTTACACGTACAGTAGCAGGTACACCAAAGTCAACGAACTCCATTATTTAATCTCCGCTATTAGCTCCCAAGGTGCAAAATGGGAGGAAGACAAATGAGTTCTAGAACCTCATTTATCATTGAGCTTCCTGACTTTCATCCATTGGGAAGTCAAGTCTTTTCAAGTAAGAAAAGCTGTTTGCATTTAATCACTTAGACTTACAACGAGAGTATTTTTAAGGTGATGCAAATTGTTGGTGTAAAAGAGGATCTGCCAGACCGAGTGAAGGGGCTGGCCACTGTGTGGAGACAAACCATCCACAGCTGAGTTGAAATGGAGATACCTGAGAATCCAAATGGAGAGGCCACAAAGGAATAGCCAGAGACGCTGGAAATAAAGAACAGAAGTTAAGCCATGTAAGGCTGGATGGGACGTGGCGGGAAAAGCCTGACAGCTTCCAAGAGCCTGGGTCTAGTGCCTTCCTGAGGCCCAGCTAAACCTCGGTCCTTGGGTTCTGTAAGGCACCCATGTGTTCTAGGGGTGACTTTCAAAATATTTGAAAGTTCTGTGCTCCTAGAAGCCCAATTAAACACCACAAAAAGAAAGACTATTGCGATTTTGGTCTGCATGAATAAAAGTGCAATGTTCAAAAATACGTAACGGTTCACCTGAACTCCACATTCATCATTCTCTGTTTGGATCAGTTGCTCAGTTCTGGGAACCTTATTTGAAGAGAGAGATTGGCAAATGAGGGAGTGTCCAACAGCAAAACAAGCCAGAGGCAAAAGGGCACATGAGGAGGTTTTAAGGTAACAGGTGTGGGTCATTTGGAGATAAGAGAGGATTTACCCTCCTTAAAATTTGAAAGCACCTAAATGGCTATCAAAAGGAAAATATTTAGGAGTTTGGGATTAACATACACACACTACTACACATAAAACAGATAACCAACAAGGACCTACTGTATAGCACAGGGAACTATATTCAATATCTTGTAATAACCTATAATGGAAAAGAATCTGAAAAAGAATATGTGTGTGTGTGTGTGTGTGTATAACTGAATCACTTTGCTGTACACCTGAAACTAACACAACGTTGTAAATTAACTATACTTCAATTTTTTAAAATGGTTAATAAATAAATAAGGTGTGTCTGTATTATGGAATACTGTACAGCCATCAAAAATCTCACATTCAGAGAACAAATAATATGACAAAGTGAGAGTTGAAGCAAGATTGCTTAAAAACACAATTTTTCTTCTTTAATGTTTATGAATTTTTTGACTATAAATACTTCTGTAATCATATTAAAACCAAAAAAATATATAGACAGAAGAAAGAAAAAGAGGAAACAAAAGTCCAGATGATGGGAGTATGTGTGTGTGTGTGTGTGTGTGTGTGTGTGTGTGTATTTATATACAGAGAGATTAGTGTTTTTTTCTCTTTTCATTTTTATTTTAAACTATAAAAGCAATACATGAACACTTATGACAAATAGTTCAGATACAATTTCAATCATACAACAAATATTCATTGAATACCTATTGTGTACTTTTATTCTTCATGGTTCTAAAGGACAGAGCAAGTCACAGTGGGTGGAAGGGGCATGGAAGCAGAAGGCGGCTCAGTATAAAAGGATAATATCAGAACCGCCAACAACAGAGTGGGTGGCTTTATACAGGCAAGAGCTTCCAAGTCCTTGGAAGTATTCAATCACGTATGCTACTGTGGAAATTCTTAAACTGAACGATAGACACATGACTTCCAAGACCACTTCTGATTCGGAGAATCTATTACTTTCTAAATTCACATTAAAGATAAGGAGATAAGTCCTCACCACTCATCCACCATATAATATTGGGAAACTCAATTCTCTTCTGATACTCCTTTCTAAAATAGGAGAAATAACATTGACTTAAACCAATGTAAACTTGACAGATGATATTTAGAGAATGTTTCTGAAGTCCTTAGATTATATTGAGTAGATAAATGAAGGCATTTGGTGTAAATTATCTAATGCAATCCTCAGGGCTACAGCATCATCTACAATATGAAAATCCTTAATGAATGTCTGAAACTCAAGCCAGCACTGAAAATACCACTTTAAAAAACGCTGGTTCTACACATGGGGCTCATTGTTCACCTATTATTTCCACACTTTCACAACACAGTTATGTCACAATATGATTTTCTTTACACTGGCATTGCTCATACTACAATGATTCAGAAATAATTTTGGAGATTTGGGCATTTTTTTAAAAAGTAAAAGAAAAAAGAGAAATATAAAAGCAAATCAATGCCACCATAATACACCACCTTATACCCCCTAAGATGATTATAATCAAAAAGACATGATAAGAAATGTTGGTGAGGATGTGGAGTAACTGGACCCCTCAGGCACTGCTGGTGGGAGTGTACAATGATGCAACCATTCTGAAAAACAGTTTGGCAGTTCAGTTCCTCAAATGTTAAACACAGAGTTATCACATGACCCAACAATTCCACTTGTAGGTACATTACTCAAGAGAAATGAAACCTTATGTCCACATAAAAACTTGTCCATGAACATTCATAGCAGCATAATTCACATAGCCAAGTATTAGAAATAATTCAAGTACCCATCAATGGATAAATAACAATGTAGCATTCATACAGTGGAATATTGTTCAGCAACAAAAAGGAATGAAGTATTGACATGTGCTACAATGTAGATGAAATTTGAAAACATAATTCTAAGTGAAAGAAGTCAATCACAAGAGAGTACATACTGCATGATTCCATTTATGTGATGTGCTCAGAAGAGGCAAATTTATAGAAACGGAAAGTAGATTAATGGTTGCCTAGGGCTGGGAGTCTGTGGGAGGGAACATGAGAGTGATTGCTAGTGGGAACACGGTTTCTTTCGGGGATTGTGCAATGTTCTAAAATTAATTGCGGTGATGGTTACACAACTCTGAACATACTAAAATCCACTGCACTGTACACTCTACATGGGTGAATTATATGTTATGTAAACTATATTTCAATAACACTGTTTTTAAAAAAGAAATAAAGTTAAACTTTCACAACTCCATTTCCACTTCCTGAATTTCTCCGGCTGATATCTAGCATGTTGTAATATTTCCTAGATATAGCTTCATAACCAAGACACCACTACAGAAATAGTGTGTGGTCTTCCAGTCCAATGTTCAGCTGTGTGTCACAGCTTTAAAACAAAGGCCAGAAGGTAGAACAAACTAGCAAACCAAATTTAGACCCTGTGAAAAAATACTGCAAAAGTGAAATATTAGCTTTAGGGCCTCATGAGCTATTGGGACCCAGTTAAATTCACTGTAGATCAGAGCTCTGTGGCACAGACCAAAATCTAACCAGATAACAAAGCAGATGTTCCAATGTTTCAAGGTGTGCACAGATGAAAAGCCTCTCCAATTTGAGTCAAAGTCTTCTAAAGATCAGAAGAGGATGCAAGAGTAAATAAGTCACCAAGTAACTAAGAAAGAAACAAGCAAAAACCACAAATTAAGATGTTCACCATGGGACTTCCCTGGTGGCACAGTGGTTAAGAATCCTCCTGCTGATGCAGGGGACACGGGTTCGATCCCTGGTCTGGAAAGATCCCACATGCCACGGAGCAACTAAACCTGTGCGCCACAACTACTGAGCCTGCGCTCTAGAGCCTGCGAGCCACAACTACTGAGCCTGCATGCCACAACTACTGAGCCAGTAAGCCACAACTACTGAAGCCCGCGTGCCTAGAGCCCATCTCCGCAACAAGAGAAGCCACCGCAATGAGAAGCCCACACACCGCAATGAAGAGTAGCTCCTGCTCGCCGCAACTAGAGAAAGCCCGTGTGCAGCAATGAAGACCCAACGCAGCCAAAAATAAATAAATATATATATATATATATATATATATAAAAAAGATGTTCACCAGAGAAAAAGGTGTAGTGACCGAAATACATTTTTTCCTTTTTTTTTTCCTGCTTGCCTTGTCTTCCTAACAGGATTGAAAACTCCCAAGGGCAGGGTCCATATGCCCTCCTTTTGAGTGTCTCCATGGTGCTTACACAGGGTTCTGCCAGAGGGAATTCCAGTGACATGAGGCCTCTTGTTACCCAGCTTCTGGCCACACTCAGCCCCCTGTGCTCACCTGCTTCCCACACCTGGCTCCCTCCATTTCTCCTATCTGCCAGGCTCCCTCCCACCTTATAGTCTGGGACCTTATAGTCTGGGACCTGCTGGTCCTTCTGCCTGAACACTCTTTCATGTTCTTTTCATAACCTTCTTTCATCCTTCAGGTCTCAGCTAAAATGTTACCTCCTCAAAGAGGCCCTCCCTCATCACCCCATATTAATTAAGTGGGTTCCAGTGAGAGTCTGTCATCTCATCCAAGTTGTTCACTTCATAGTAGAAACTACTCCAAAAATGTTTATTCAGTCCCTAGTTACGTACCAGGCACTGCTTTAGGTGCTGGGGATATAGCAATGTACAAAACAAATAGTAACTCAATTCATATTTGTTGTTTTTTGCACATTGTTTGTAAGCAAACTGTAACCTCTTTGTTAGCAGGGACTGACCAAAAGGGAGGCAGTATGATGTGGTGATCAAGAGCATAACTCCAGAGCCTGAGAACTAGGATAGAATCCTGGCTCTCCCACTTGACCAAATTACTTAATTGCTCTGAACCTCAGTTACCCCATCTGTAAAATAGGCATAATAATAGTACCTTCTTGGGGGGGTTGTTACGAGAACTAAATACATAGTAGAATTTAGTTACTTTGGTAACTGTTGGAAAAATACTTGACCCATACTAAGCTCTATACAAATGTTTATCAAAGTAATGTTTTGTGATTACTGGGCCAATACTGTACACGACAACTCGGTGGTTTTAGTTAAATGAATTAATAAATTGCGGTGCCTGTGGTTAAACTTATGTCTGTAATTGGGCCAAAACATAAGGAGAGAGTAGATCAGCAACAACAAAATGACCCCTTTCATGCTTGAACTCTCTGTTGAAAGAAATTCTTTGGTCTTAGATAGAATGTGACATTCTTGGTCAATTCCAAGCCAGTGGAAGCATTCTCTTTTGAATCTGCTAGAAATATTGTGGTTGTTTTCTACCAGGGGAGGTTCTGGGACTTTCCAGGAAGGAAGGGCTATCAGCATCCAGCTTTGTCCACAATCTGGCTTCCAGGGTCACATGAAACAAACCACCTGTCTCCAGGAGCTGGTGAAGGGATCACAGAGATATCTCTGTATTTGTCATCTGCTTCTCCTATCCTATTCTCCTTACATATAGCCACAATTTCTAATTTGATGTTTCCATCCATATAAAACCAAAACAGAGTTGTGAAGAGGCTATTAACCATTCTGGATGGCATTCCCAATAACTCCTTCCAGTAAACATTAGCCAACAAATGTATAAAGGCAGTGCATCAGCTCTGAGTATTCCATATGTACATACTTCCAGGAAAGAAATTTAAAAAATGGAAGAAGGTGGACTAAAGTAATCAAAGCAATTGGGAGCTGCTGGCAGGTATTCACCATGATCCTGCTAAGTTCTGGCACTTTTGAAGATGCTTATGGGGATGACCAAAAATACAGAAAAGCAAAGTAGTTTGTCACACATTTGCCTTCAAGCAGTCCACAGTCTATTTAGAACAAAATCTCCATACATCAAAACAGGAAAACCTTTATAAAGGAATACAATATATGGTAGGCAGAATAATGAGCCCCACCCCCAAAGATGTCCACAACCTAATTCCAGGACCTGTGAATGTACTAGGTTACATGGCAAAGGGGAATTAAAGTCGCAGACATAATTGAAATTGCTCATCTTCTGACCTTCAAATAGGGAGATTATTCTAGATTATCCAGGTGGGTCCAATGTAATCACAAGGGTACTTAAAAGTGGAAGAGGGAAGCAAAAGGGTGTTGGAGAAAGATACATGGTGACGAAAGTAGGGTCAGAGAGACGCTGTGTTGCTGGCTTTGAAAATGAAGGGAGGGGAACATAAGCCAAGGAATGCAGGCAGCTGCTAGACGCTGGGAGAAGTAAGGAAACAGATTCTCCTTGATAGAAGAAATTTTCACATATTGAGGTGTGGGGAAGTCATTCTGGCTTATACATGATTTGACTTGAACTTTGCGCTATCTAGAACAACTTGTCTTATGGACTGTCAAACATGCATTGTACATCTGTTTTAACCATTAAAGAAAAGAATGCATTTAAAAATCAAAATGAAGTAACTGTGATTCAGGCTTCAAAACGGGAGCTGGGGGGCCATTGTGGATGTGGCTTCAGACATGTTCCTGCATCACTGAGAACCTGAATTTTCTGAACTGTATCAGACTCGAGGACAGACTCAAAACAACATCTGCTAGTAGCATCCAGCCGCAACCTTCCGGTCTTGAGGTTTCCCCTTGTAACTATGCAACCATTTTGGACGCCAACCAATCCTTGCTTAACAAGCACTCTTACTTCTTGCCAGCTTCAACTCTAATTCTTGACAAACAACTTATGTAACTTTGTGGGTTTTGCCTATATAAGCCTCCTCCCACTTTGTAGTCCAGCAGAACATGATTTATGTGCTTCTTGAATCTGTGTCTCCTGGGCTATAGCCCTCAGTTTGGCTCAAATAAAACTCTGTTCTATTCCTATTAATAGATTGTTTATTATTTCCATCGACATCCTCTAGAGCTTTTGGGAGGAATGAAGCCCTGCCAACGTCTCAATTTTAGCCCAATGAGACCCTGTTGTACTTCTAACCTACAGAACGGCAAGATAATAAATGTGTGTCGTTTTAAGCCACTAAGTTGGTGGTAATTCGTTACAGCAGCAATAGGAAACTAATACAACACATAATAAAATTCTAAATTACTATTATCAGAAAATAAAATAGAAAGGGGAGAGAAAGCAATGCTGACTAAAGTTATTAGGAAAAATGACTTTGAGTGAGTGGGATTTGAGAATGCTCTTTTCAGAGTTTATAGGATGAATGTAAAACACAAAAGCTGAGAAGGGATCTATGTCAGATCTATGAAAGCCAAAAGGGAGCACTGATTTGTTTACCAAATCTCAGATTACCAGAACCAGAAAGCAATTCCTTGAAACCTGAAAGAGGTAGCTTTAGGATGGATGGATTGATGGACAGATAGATAGACAGATGGATAGATGGAGACAGAGAGAAAGAGACAGAAACAGAAGGAGAAACTGCTGCTTTATGCAATATGAGACTCTTTCATTCTTAGAGGAAACAGGGGCTGAAAATATAAAAAGCTTTAAAATTTTCAGATAAAATGAGGTCAGAGAAACCAAGATGTTGGGGTGGAAATTCAAGCCTTTGTCATATAGATAATTTGCTTTCCCCAGGCCGGAATTACCAAATCCTGCCAGAGATAGTCTCAGCTTCCAGACACTCTGAGCTCACACAGTATGGCAATTTCTGTTCTTATCCCTGGTGAGGATTCCTAGGAAAATAACAAAGTTGGCTTAAGTGTTCCTCTCTCTTCACACTATCATGTGTCTGTTTTTCTGGTCTAAAAAACAACAAAAAAGAAGGGTCCTCATGTGCTCTTTCAGACAGACTTGAAAGCTTAGGTCTTGAGCATCTGGAAGCATCGTTTCTAACTATGGGGGCACACACAGTTGTCCTCTTGCTTCACAGACACACAATCACTCTCCTCCTACAGGAATTCTTCTCCCCTTTTCAGGTTCTATTCTCTATTTCCTACTGGAAGGCATTTCTCTGAGCTATTGAATAGCACTCCACTCCTCGGGCGAGCTACCAGACAATGGGGAGTGAAGTAACACAAGTGAAATCTGCCAGGTCTAGCTGGCTCTTGCATCCTCCAGAACTACGGCCCACATTTGCACGGATGGAGTACACTGGATCCGTGGGGACCCGCTGCAGGAGGAAAATGACCCTACCAGCCATGAGGCCTGACACTGGGGCATTGAGGAAGACAGGCTTGGTGAAGGCATCACCTCATCTGCTCTTACACTTAAGGGATGAGACTCAGAGACCAGATGCTGAGCATTCCTCACCCGTTCAGACTCCTGGGCGGACATGTGATCATCTGCTAAAAGCCTGCAAGTTCACTTAGGTCTTTAAACCAGTAAGATTTGGGAACTGGATATGGTGGATGCCTTCTGATCTGGAGTCCGTCAAGACTCAAAAAAGAGAGCTTAAGCTACCAACCTCATCCATTTGCCTTCCCGTAGAAATTGTCAGAGGGACTCCAAAAGAGTTGTAACTCATTTCAAACCCAGACGTGTACCTGTCATGCTTCCTTTCAAAGAATGACAGACTTAGAAATGTTTTAGGTTCCCAGCAGTTGTTCAAAAGCAGATAAGGAATACAAATCAACACACATGGCACTGAAATAAAACCATTTGACCATCACATGACTGTCTTATAAGGCAGGTGTGCCTTTTTTCCCTTAAAGATGTCACTGGGGGCTTCCCTGGTGGTGCAGTGGTTAAGAATCCACCTGCCAATGCAGGGGACATGGGTTCGATCCCTGGTCCGGGAAGATCCCACATGCCACGGAGCAACTAAGCCTGGGCGCCACAACTACTGAGCCTGCGCTCCAGAGCCTGCATGCCACAACTCCTGAAGCCTGGGCGCCTAGAGCCCGTGCTCTGCAACAAGAGAAGCCACCGCAATGAGAAGCCCACACACCGCAACGAAGAGTAGCCCCCGCTCACCGCAACTAGAGAAAGCCCACGTGCAGCAACAAAGACCCAACACAGCCAAAAATAAATAAAATAAATAAAATTTTTAAAAAATACCTTAAAAAAAAAAAGATGTCACTGGACATTTATAAAATTGGGGAGTGGGGTGGGTGGAGGGCTTTTCTGCCCAACATGATGGGCTGTCACTCTTTCAGGAGGTAGACCTTATCAGCACCAGAGGAAAATCTTGGAGCTAATTCAGGAGACAATTTAAGTGGGCTATTTTACCAACTGAAGGCCAAAAGGGAAATAGGAAACAAATGACCATAAAATGAATTTTCTGCTGCTGGAATACAAGAGTTCCCTGGAAATGAACAACTCTGCCCTGCTGTTCCACTAGTTGGGATTTCCAGTGGTATTCAAAGAACTTTGCTCTTCTATCTCTGTCACACCTCTTATTCTTTCCAATGTTTACTTCTATTATCATACACCAATACACAAAGCAATTTTGCACATAAGGCCTTTCCTAAAGCTTGGCTCAGTTCTATTAACCCTTATGCAGTAATTTATAGTTAAGGTCTAAATGGCACTGGCGCATGTAAATAGTGTCTGTGGGCCCTGCCATCATGAGGAGAGTACTGTGCTTAAGTGACTCCAACACATTTGCTCAGAACATTACGGAAGGAACTGCTGAGATCTCTGCAGGAAATTATTGAGTGAAATTCTACAGAAGATTAACATTGCTTTGTAACAGGCTTTTCATTGTGTTAAGCCTAGAATTATTCAAGGAAATCTGTGGAATCCAAGGCTTTGTCTTTCTTTAACATCAGTTTCTAAGCTGCTCATCTAAAAAGAAAAATGTCTGGAAGCCAGAAATCTCAGAGACTTTCCAATTTCCTTGTAAGATCTCTCATCATGGATGAGTGGATTTGAGAACTCTCTCTACATCTCAGGAATGAGTGCAAAGAAAGGAGAGACACCCTTGGCCAAGTTGATGCCATGCAACAAACTTCTCAAATTCCTCTACAACTTTCCTTTCAGAAGATCAGGCCAGATTCTACCCTTGGAAGAGCTTAGGAAGAAATAGTTGTCATCTTAGCTCATCCTCAGAGGAGTCAAAGTTCTGAACTCATGCCTTCTTGGGGTTCTGAAGCTGGGTGTGCCCTAAACTCATCAGACCAGCATCCCTGAGGCCAGGCTAACTGACACTGGGCCAAAGGCACGAGTGATGAACAGCCAGCCAAGGGCATAAACACCAAATGCAGTGTGTGGACCTGGTTTGAATTCTGATTCAACTAAATCAACTGTAAATAGACATTTGGGGACATTGAGGAAATATACAGTTGACCCTTGAATAACATGGGTTTGAACTGTGCAGGTCCACTTATATGCAGATTTTTTTCAATAAATATACAAAAATACACATGTAGAACATCGTGTGCAAGACTTGTATTGAAGTGGATAGCCTATCCTTACACAGGCATAAGATGAGTGATATTTAATACAAAATTAATAATGTGTTAGTTTTTTTTAATGTTTTATAACTTTGCTTCCAAAGAATTACATTACCATACAGTATGCCGCTCCCTGCACCTCTCTCTACCTCTCTCTCCCTCTCTCTTTTCCTCCCTCCCTCCCTCCTTCCCTCCCTCCCTCCCTCTCTCTCCTTATTGGAGAAACTGTGTATCAGCCTATCATTACAGGTAAGTGTTTTTTTTCAGTAACAATGTTTCCAATACTGTATTACAAATATGACTGTAGTACTGTATGTCATAAAAATTTTAAAACGATTCATTATTAGCTTATAGGCTAGGCTACAGTGAAGCAATCGTATCAATTATACTAGTTTACCATAAAGCAATCATATTGCTGCTTCTTTGTAATCAATGCATGTAATAATACCTGTAAATAAATATGAATTTCTTGTTCACATTATCTTTTCATTTTTAATGTCTAGTGTTAGTAACACGTATAACATCTACAGTGTTTTGTATCATACTAGACAATGTTGATGTAGGTACTGTCAGATGATTCATCTTGTAAACAGACTATGTAAACTTACGGTATCAATAAATATAGTACAATACCGTAAATGTATTTCCTATTCCTTTTCTTAATAACGTTTTCTTTTCTCTAGCTTACTATATTGTAAGAATACAGTATATAATACATATAACATATAAAATATGTGTTAATCAACTATTTATGTCATCAGTAAGCCTTCCAGTTAACAGTAGGCTATAAGTAGTTAAGTTTCAGGGGAGTCAAAAGTTATACTTGGATTTTCCACTGCATGGGGTGGGGATGAGGGTTGGTGCCCCTAACCCCTGCATTGTTGAAGGGTCAACTATAGTGCAGATTAATTAATTATTAGATGATATAAAGGAATTATTGTTAATTTGAAGGTACAAAAATGGCATTGTGGTTGAGTAAGCAAATGTCCCCTTTTTCTTAGCATATTTAAGAGTGAAATATCATGATGTCTATGATTTAAATTAAATTACTTCAGCGAAATTTTCAGGAGGTATATATGGCAAAATATTAGTAGTTACTCTGCCAGGTGATGCATATATGGGAGTTGGTTATACTATTCTCTTTTATTTTGCTTGAAAATGTTCGTAATAAAAAGTTAAAAACATGAAAAGGAAAAAAAGATACCATTGGTCATCAAGCTGGATCAGTCATATTGTCCTGGGGAAAAGTAAGCCTAAAACTAACCATCTTGCCAAAGGCAAATGACGTGAATAAAGAACGTGCATTTTCCTTTTAAATTTCTTTTTTATGTCTCTTGTTTATTGGTCTGTGAAAATTCAGTTTATACTAATAAAGCTCTTGAAAGTGAGAATAAGCACTTATTTATTCAACCACATAATTGAGCACCTACCATGCATCTGTGATGACCCCTGTCCTTGTACAACCTGCTTGTGCTGGGTGAGGGTTCATTACCTAGAGACTCTATTCAGCACAGAGCATTTAAAAGTTGACTTGCGCTAATTAATAGACAAATTCAAATCAAAACTACAGTGAGGTACCACCTCACACCAGTCAGAATGGCCATCATCAAAAAGCCTACAAATAACAAATGCTGGAGAGGGTGTGGAGAAAAGGGAACCCTCCTACACTGTTAGTGGGAATGTAAATTAGTGCAGCCACTATGGAAAACAGTGTGGAGGTTCCTCAAAAAACTAAAAATAGAGTTGCCATATGATCCAGCAATCCCACTCCTGGGCATATATCCAGACAAAACCACAATTCAAAAAGATACACTACCAAATGTAAAATAGATAACTAGTGGGAAGCAGCCGCATAGCACAGGGAGATCAGCTCGGTGCTTTGTGACCACCTAGAGGGGTGGGATAGGGAGGGTGGGAGGGAGGGAGATGCAAGAGGGAAGAGATATGGCAACATATGTATATGTGTAACTGATTCACTTTGTTGTAAAGCAGAAGCTAGCACACCATTGTAAAGCAATTATACTTCAATAAAGATGTTTAAAAAGAAAAAAAAAAAAAAAGATACACGCACCTATATTCATAGCAGCACTATTCACAATAGCCAAGACATGGAAGCAACCTAAATGTCCATCGACAGATGAATGGATAAAGAAGATGGGGTACATATATACAATGGAATACTACTCAGCCATAAAAAAGAATGAAATAATGCCATTTGCAGCAACATGGATGGACCTAGAAATTATTATACTAAGTAAAGTAAGTCAGAAAGAGAAAGACAAATACCGTGTGATATCACTTATCTGTGGAATCTAAAATATGACACAAATGAACCTATCTACAAAACAGAAGCAGACTCACAGATGTGTAGAGAACAGACTTGTGGTTGCCAAGGGGGTGGGGGGTCGGGGATGGATGGATTGGGAGTTTGGAGTTAGCAGACGCAAACCAGTATGTATCGAATGGATAAACAACAAGGTCCCACTGTATAGCACAGGGAACTATATTCAGTATCTTGTGATAAACCATAATGGAAAAGAATCTAAAAAAGAATATATATCTGAATCACTTTGCTGTGCAGCAGAAATTAACACAACATTGTAAATAAACTATACTTCAATTAAATAAATAAATAAAAATAAAAAGTTGATTGGTTTCAACCCTTGAAAACTAGTATTTGTATTGACTCTCCATATTAGTAATTGTATCAGTTTTACTGGGGCATTCCCACGCCTTGGAGAACTAAAGCTAGGGGAGAGGATATTCGATTTGTACTCTCTGGTGATCTTGATGTCAACTGATTCTTTATTCCAAGACTGGCAAACAGTTCACTCACAGTGCAAGAGGCTTGGATGGGGCAGAACAATAACCAAGTGCGAAGTGCCCACAAGCTCTAAAGATGGGGTCACCGTTCTGCAAACACAGACAGGGGAGCCTGAGAGCCCCAGAGCGTTCAGGCCACAGGAATGGGGCTGCCAGATAAAACACATGATGCCCAGGTAAATCTGAACTTCAGATAAACAAAGAATAATTTTTTAGTATAAGTATGCCTCATGCAATATTTAGGACATACTTAAACTACAAAAATTGTTGTTTATCTGAAATTCTAATTTACCTGGGCATCCCGTAAAGGATGCCCAGGGCTTCCTTCCTTCCTTCCCTTCCTTCCTTCCTTCCTTCCTTCCTTCCTTCCTTCCTTCCTTCCTTCTTTCCTTCCTTCCTCCCTCGCTCCCTCCCTTCTTCCCTTCCTCCCTTTCTTCTTTTCTTCCTTTCTTTTTCTTTTTTTCTTTCCTTCCTCTCTCCTCTCTTTCTCCCCCACCCCCTGCTCTCTCTCTCTCTCTTTCCCCCTCTTTCCCTCTCTCTCTGTTTTCTAAACCTAACAACCCTACACAGGAATGAATGAAGGACAAATGCACAGATGGGAAAAGCCAGATCGCAGGAAAGGAGAAAACAGTGCACTCAGATTGCTCGTTCCCCAAATGTCTCTGACCCACGAGGCAGGACACTGGGTTAATGAATTCGACGAGAGCCTTTGGGCCAGGGAGGAATGACTGAGGATTTGTGACCAAAGAAGTAAGTACGTGAGATTGTTATCTGTGGACAGTCCTCAGAGGAGAAGTTTTCCCTTATCACTTTCTGCCTGAACCCCTGGCTTCTCTTCATTAATTTTTTAAGCATTAGTCAGAACCCACTGAGTGTAAGTCCCTATGGGAGATACAAAGATGACTTGCCCTGCATGTCATCTGCCCCACAGGTATCCAAGGACCACCAAAAGTGAGCAAGGGAGAAGCGTGGATGTTGGGAAAGGATTATGCCACTGTGTATTTTACAGAGGAGCCTGGAGGCTGGGGACTTGATATAATAAAGAATGTCTGTGTTCAAAGCCAGTATCAGACATTGTGAGAAAAAAGGTCCCTGCCCTCATGGAGGCTGCAGTCTAGCAGAGGACCAAGATGTTATATAAATAACCACACAAGAGTTCAAAAGGAAAAGTACAGGGTTTTCTGACAGCTCGTAAGGATCCTAAGGTAGTGGAGGGGTGAGAACACTGACGTGAAGGGTGGATATCCAGCTGAGACGTACAGATGCACAGGAATCGGCCAAGCCGGGGTACAGGAGAGAAGAGCTTGCCAGGCAGAGAAGCAGGACAAGCGGGGCTCTGTGAGGAGAGAGGAGGGCCCTCCAGACCTTCTGAAAAAGGCCAGTGGAGGCAGAGTGTTGCAGGGGGGTGGGAAATGGGGCTTGAAATAAGGAGCGTTAGGCAGGGTCAAGTCACCCTCCAACTAGGCCACAACTCGTTGAGTCAGAAACCAACATCTGACCAAAAGAAAGCCTCTGCCAGGCTCTCTAGCCCCCTATGAGGTGGCCTGGAGTGAGGTCAGACATCAAGTACCTGAGTCAATTAGAGCTCCTCTCTTGCGGAGTTTGAACTTGGGAGGGAGAGAGAGAGAAAGACCCAGAAAGAGAGAAAAGCTGACTGAGAGATAAATAGAATGCAGTTAAGTGGCAGCACAGAAACAAAGACATGGGCCATGTAGACCTTATTAAGGATCATGGTCTTCATCTTAAGAACAAACACTGGTGAGGAGTGACAGGAGCCTGACCTAGGACTGTGAAGAAGAGATGAATTGGGGCAGGAGGTGGGGGGAAGCTTTAGAAATATGTCCACAAATCCTTTGGCATTTCTCCCTCAATTCCCTTCCTGATGGGTGTGGGCTGTACTTAGTGATTTGCTTCTAACACATAGAATATGGCAAAACTAAGAGTGTACGACTTCCCAGATCAGGTTATAAAGAGACTTCAGCTTCCATCCTGACTCTCTTCCCTCTCCCTTTCCCCTACCTACACCCTCCCCCATCCCTCTCTCTGCCTTTGGAGAGAAGCAAGCTGTTGTTGTCAGCAACCCTATGGAAAGACCTACACGATGAGGAACTGAAGCCTTCAGCCAACAGCCAGCAAGGAACAGAGGTTGGCTAAGCACCACATGAGTGCTCCTAGATGTGGATTCTGCAGCCCTCATCAAGCCTTGTGATGACTGCAGCCCTGGCCCACAGCTGCCAGCAACCTCAGGAGAGACCAGCTTATCTAAGCCACCTAACCCTCAGAAACTGTGTGAAGTAATAAATGTGTTGTTTTCTTTTCCCCGACCAGGGTTTGAACCCAGGCCACAGCAGTGAAAGCGCCGAGTCCTAACCACTAGACCGCCGGGGAATTTATTTATTTTTTAAATTTTTATTTATTTATTTATTTATTTTTGGCTGTGTTGGGTCTTTGTTGCTGCATGCGGGCTTTCTCTAGTTGCGGCGAGCAGGGGCTACTCTTCGTTACGCTGCACAGGCGTCTCATTGTGGTGGCTTCTCTTGTTGCGGAGCATGGGCTTAGGCTCACGGGTTCAGTAGTTGTGGCTCGCAGGCTCAGTAGTTGTGGCACACAGGCTTAGTTGCTCCGTGGCATGTGGGATCTTCCCGGACCAGGGCTTGAACCCGTGTCCCCTGCATTGGCAGGCGGATTCTTAACCACTGCGCCACCAGGGAAGCCCTTTTCTTTTTTTTTTAAGTAAATTTATTTATTTACTTTTGGCTGCTTTGGTTCTTCGTTGCTGTGCGCGGCTTTCACTAATTGTAGTAAGCGGGGGCTACTTTCGTTGCAGTGCACGGGCTTCTCATTGCGGTGGCTTCTCTTGTTGTGGAGCACGGGCTCTAGGGCACACGGGCTTCAGTAGTTGTGGCACACAGGCTCTAGAGTGCAGGCTCAGTAGTTGTGGCTCACGGGCTTTGTTGCTCTGTGGCATGTGGGATCTTCCCGGACCAGGCCTCGAACCCATGTCCCCTGCATTGGCAGGTGGATTCTTAACCACTGCGCCACCAGAGAAGCCCCTCCGCCAGGGAATTTAAATGTGTTGTTTTAAGCTAAACTTTGGCATAATTCATTCTCCAGCATTAGATAATGAACATAGAGGGCCATGGATGAAATTGACGTCACATTGGTAGAACTGTTAGGACTTTGCAATGATAGCTGTTGGGCATCAGGGAAAAAAAGAAGTAAAAGGGATTCTGAGCTTTGGGCCTGGATCACCGAGGTTCCATTTTACAGAAGGGGAAGGAACAAGGGAGGAAGAATTTTGAAGGGGAAAGAAAATAATTTCCATTTTGAACTAAGTGAATTTGAGATGCTGGGGAGATTTCCAGGTGCCAGAGTCCCACAGAGATGTGGAAATATGGGAAGGTGGTAGAGTGGTGAGGGCTCCATTGATGGAAGTCATCTGGGCAGAGGAGAGCCTTGGCGGTGGAAGGCATTTCCATGGAGGACAAGGAGAGACAATAAAGACAGATGAAAGGCAAACCACAGGAAGCATATACATTTACGGATCCAAAAGAGGAAAAAGAGAAGTAATGCCCAGGGGAAAAGGTGAAGACACCAAAGAGAGATTTGATAAGGAGGAGACATTCAACAGTGCCAAAGACCAGAAAAATCGATCCCAATCCCTGGAAGTTCTACCTCACATTGTAAATCTGCTCATTGGATTACCCAAATCCTAGTTGGCATAAGTCAACACTGGCTGCAGGGACGAAATCAAACGTCTAGATCTACAGTATGGAAAACAAGACCTTGTGTTGTTTACATGGCAAAGCACTTTCCACCATGTAAAGTTCTCCCCCGGGCATCTATCTCTCTCTCTCAAGCTGCAGCAGAAGAATGTTCGTGATGATTACGTCCAAACCTACTCTTTTTACAAATGGGAATTTTTCAAGTTGCAAAATACGGAGGCCTCCTCCTTTACCTCAGGGTAAGAGTTTCCACTGCAAGGATACTTGGGAGGTTGACGAAGCAAAAGAAAATGGTTTCCAGAACACATATCAGGCCTCCTGGAGAACTAGAACATCGCTCAGAATGAAACAGCAGTTTCTCCAGCAGCCTTTTATTTCGGAAGCATCTCCTGCATGCTCTGCCTTTCTCTACTGGCTGCTTCTGGTTAATCCACTAACTGATGGCTTTCTATGCCTTCTTTTACAGCCTCTATTTGCTAAAGTTGTCTATTGCCTCATAGTTTCTGCTTACTGCCTTCTCTTTCCACATCTCTAGCTTTCTGTGCTGACGCTGGGCTACCTTGTTTGTTGGTCAGTCTCTTTTCTCTCTTTTCTTTCTGGGTCTTTCTCTCCGCTTGTCTCAAGTTCAAACTTTCCAAGAGAGAGGCTTTGATTGGTTCAGTCACAATCCAGTGCCACTTCAGGCCACCTCACTGGGGCTGGAGAGCCTAAAGCAGGCTGTCTTTTGTTCAGGTGTTGGCTCCTGGCTCAACCAGCTGTGGCCAAGGTAGTGGGGGAGACGGGCACTAAGCCTAGAGAATTCCCTGTGGTCTCTTTTTTCCAAAAGGAGGCAGTGGACCCAGAAGGTACTCTGAGTCTTAATGACCTTTGGAGTGCAAATCTCCCAAAGAGTTAATGATAAAAATGGTTCAGTAAATGCACTACTACTTAGAGAACAGTTTTGCACAGTGTAACTTCTCCCATGACTGATATTGTGGTAAGTATTTGAACTTTATTCAGATTTTATAAGGAACTTCTCAGACAATCAGACAGTTATTTAAACAATTGTTCTATTAATAAACATTGGATTTTTAAAGAGCACTTTTCAAATAAGAACTTTATATTTAGAGTTTAAAAAATGATAAAAATGGTTCAAAAACTTCCTCTTCCAAGTATGAATTTGTTCCAAACAGGTTTTTATCTTTACTATTAGTTCAATTTAGCAGCAACTACCTGTAGTACTCAACCTCAAAGTAGCACCTACTGGCTGCTTACAGATGAAAAACCCAAGGTAGAGATGTAAAATTCAAGCAAGAAAGCCTTTGATAGACTGCAAAGGCCTAAATTACTTCAATAGCCTCTGCTTAACCTTAGCCAGTTACTTCCTGCTGTCCGTTCTTATTCACTCTTCAGCACCGCTACCCAGTAGGCATTTTCCTAGTCTGATAAGGTTATAAAGATGGTTACGACAAACTCTACCCTCAAGGAGCTGCCTCTTTCTTCTCCTCTCCTTGGTCTAGTTCATGCTCTCTTTCCTCCCTTCCCCTTTACTTTGTGCATCTTTGGGAAGCAGGCTTGTTGACACTCAGTTCCTTCTTTCTCCGTATTTCTGTACTGCCTTTGCCAAGGCTTCACAGAAACCCTAATGGACTCTGGCTCTATGAACAGGTAAAAACTGAATGTGGCTGGAAGGAATGGGACTGGGGGATGGAGCATGTGTTTTCATTTATATGCCTTAACATTGTTCAAATTGTTATAAGCTTTTATTATAAATTGCTTTTTATAATAGAAAAATAAATCAAAGAAGTTCAAAAGGAAGTTTTTACATATAAAGAAGGAGAAGAAATGAGAAGGGATGGGCAACTGTGAACAAATGGAGTTGGTAAAATTTTCCATGACCCTACTGGCAAGATTATTTTGTTTCCATTATTTAAAAAAAAAAAAAGCCATCTCAAAGGAAGCATTGTGGAGTGAAGGAGGAACACACTATAGTCTGCAAATGACTGGAAAAAAATCTCTTTTGTCCTTTAGATTTGGTTGATTCATGTAGCTTGCTTTCTTATTCTTGAAATTCAAGTGATCTGTTCCTCCTTCACTATAGAAAAGTAATTGACGTGATAAAATAAGCAAACCTTCGGGAAGCTGAGATTTTAGAGGCAGGGAATGGAAAATTTGGTGGTGAGGGGCCATCAGGGCATGGTCTCTTAGATGTGTGAGCTTCCTGTAATGTGGAATGCGTACGTGTAAAATCACCAGTCACTACATTTGCAATAACTTAATAACATGACCGTTCCTCCACCCCATCCTCTTTCCCCACACCAAGTTCTAGCTTCACTCTGGGTTACTTACTGTGAAGCTTTACAAAGAAAGAAGGAAGTAAACCTACCAAGAAGGCAGCATTGCCTTCAGTTTCACTCTGGGTTTCTTACTGTGAAGCTTTACAAAGAAAGAAGGAAGTAAACCTACCAAGAAGGCAGCATTGCCTTCAGTTTCACTCTGGGTTACTTACTGTGAAGCTTTACAAAGAAAGAAGGAAGTAAACCTACCAAGAAGGCAGCATTCTTAACCTGATGAAAGTTTCTTTTATCATATTTATTAGTAATGCTACATGGTTCAGAGTGGATGGTCCAAATCTTGTATTTAATCATTTCCTTGTGCCCTGGACCTTCCAAAGTTACTGATAATTATTTAAAATCTCATTGGGGTAGGGTTAACAGACCAAAATGACCCTAGCCAGGGCCAGCTTCATTCTGCCCCAAGATTGCACCTGCTCCCTCACCTGAACTAAAAAGGAAGTAAAATATGTGATATTTAAGTGGCCAGGTCCTTTCGTCTGATGTCAGGAAAGCAATGAGAGCTCCTGTTTCTGCACTGCTGTTCCTGCTAAAGGGTCTCCATGTGTATAACATTTAGTGGAATCAGTTCCCTGCTCCCTAAAAGCAAATAGAGCTGCAGGGGAGAGGCAGAAGCTGGCCAGTGGGACCCACTAATCCCCAGCAGAACACCAGGGGCTAACAGGGGAGGTAACTGTGTTTGAGGAAACTGATAGGATCTAGAGAGAAACCGAAGCTTAATACCTTGTCTGTCATTCCTCTGAAAAATTAGGAAACAGCAAAAGTAAGCAAATTGCTGCTTGAGTAGTGACTAAGGAAAAAAGGAAACTTGGGGCCTACTGCATTGTTCTAAGGCAGCCCTTGGATCCCAAGCTGGGCTTGGTACCAAGCCAGACAGAGGCAGATACGTCTGTGGAAATGGCTAATTTAGTAATAATTCAGAATAATGTTACATCCTTAGACAGATTCAAAGTGGCATTTTAAATAGCTATTCAGTTAGCAGAGCCTGCCAGCTGACAAACGTAACCCTAAGAGAAGGCAGACCATGAGCATGTAAATATTTTAATTAAAGTTGAATATGGAACTGCGTGTTTAATATTGAATTTGGGATTACTATCACCCACTGCTTTAATCTTAAGCTATGACACTGGTAAACACGAGCAGCTAGTGAGAATGTGATGGTTTGCTTTAAAACCAAAAAAAAAGCATTTTTGAAATCACCTGAGGCTAAGATTATTAACAATTCTAAGAGCAGTAACAAAAGTTATGAATGTTGGTTCACAATTCTAGAAAAATACTGTCTGTCTGTCCTTTGATTTTATGAGGCAATTTTGAAAACCATCAATCAAAGACCTGCACTGAATCTCCAGGTGTGAAAACAGGTATGACGGGAAATCCAGATGGTCACGCCATCGGCAGAGTTTTTATATTTGTGATTGGTAGAGAGAAGGAGGCCTGTGTTTGAAGTACAACAGATGGGAAATGCCAACTTCATCACTTAAAGTATTAGCCTCCCTCCCACCCCACAATCTGGAAAAGAGTGATAATGTTGCTGTTTAAAGACAGCAGTCCTTTTCTAGATGAGGGGCGACCTAACAGACCCCTTTAATTATCCTTCCACACCTCTTTGGGTTAAGACGTAACCATCACTATCTCCATGAGTTAATAAGAGGAGTGACCGCCAATCATTAAAAAATAGCAATCTTATTAGAAATTGGAAAAATTATGCACACATTTGACAATTCTGAAAGGCAAAATGGAGAAAATATTTTTCAATGATGAGTGATCAGGCAACAAAATGTATGTGCAAACTAACAGACGTGAGTGAGTGCACGCACACCTAGCATATTTACATTTTTACGTAGCAGGAAAAAAATGATACTTTGAAATGATTAAACATCTTAATTTTGGAAAATACTGCATGCTTAAGCCATCTCATTGGTGGCTCAACCATCTCTGCCCACCCCCTTGTCTCAGGCAGGTAGAGGCAAAGACGAGAGTTATTTAAGGTCATGCAGCCAATTAGGGAGAGAGAGAGACAGAGAGGAACACAATATCATCAAACATCTTAAATTCTGTTTAAGAATCCAGTCCAAGGGCTTCCCTAGTGGCGCAGTGGTTAAGAATTAGCCTGCCAATGCAGGGGACACGGGTTCGAGCCCTGGTCTGGGAAGATCCCACATGCTGCGGAGCCTGTGCGCCACAACTACTGAAGCCCACGTGCCACAACTACTGAGCCTGTGCTCTAGAGCCCGTGAGCCACAACTACTGAGCCTACGTGCCACAACTACTGAAGCCCGCGCGCCTAGAGCCTGTGCTCCGCAACAAGAAAAGCCACCGCAATGAGAAGCCCGTGCACCACAAAAAAGAGTAGCCCCTGCTCACCACAACTAGAGAAAGCCTGCGTGCAGCAACTAAGACCCAAAGCAGCCAAAAATAAATAAATAAATTTATAAAAAAAAAAAAAAAGAATCCAGTCCAAGACATCATCCAATCTTAGAAGTTCCTTTTGTCTATCTTGAAGTTCTGACCCATGTTTGTCCCAACTTAGATTACTCCTAAAATAGAGAAAAAAACGACCCCACCCATGAAGCAGCTGAATTAAAAGAAAACATAAATTGACCTTTAAAAATATTTTGAATTAAAATTCTTTGGAAATGGATGATATAAATATAAGACTGGCTAGTGCTCAAAATTGTTTATAATTTTTCTTTATTTCACTTCAAATAATAATTTATTTATCTCAAAATGAAACCACAGTTATTTGTAAAGATGATGCTTTCTGGCTCTTGATTTGGGAGTATTTGCCAGAAAACAGCTGAGGTATATACACTTAGTTAACAAACCCATCCACATACCCGGTGAATGTAGCCAGGAGCAGGCTGTGTCTCTACAGTCGATTTCAGCTAAACTGCTCTTTTTCTAAGGAAAAATCTGCACCACTTTCATTTCAGTAGAGTTTGTTTGTTTGTTTGTTTTTAACTTAAATCAAAGGATGACAAAGAATTAATAGCCTCATTAGATTGTTTGAAAAATCTTACAAAATAACAAAAAGATAAACAACATATATGAAAAATGATCTTAAAATTATAAATAAGTGATTTTTAAATGACCAATAGTTATACAAAAGAATGTTTAACTTCATTAAGAACCTAAGGAGTCAAAATTACAAGTATGAGATACCATTTTTCACTTGTCAAACTGGAAAAAAAAATTTAAATAATATCTAATGTTGGGGAATGTATATAAAAATAAGTACAATGGCATACACTGCTAGTATAAATTGATTCAACTTTTCTGAAGGAATATATGTGTACGTGTGGGTCTTAAAGCCTTAAAAGAGTACGTTTTCTTAGAGCAACTAGATATCTAGAAATTTATCTAAGAAATCATCATAGATGTGCCCAAAGATATAGCTACAAGGATGTTCATTACGGAGCTACACACACTGTCAAAAACTTGGATTCAGCCCAGATGTCCAACAATAGAGAACTGCTTCAAATTTTATAAAACAGTCATATGACAGAACACTGTGCAGAGGGAGAAGAATATTTAATGTTCATAATGCATTAAAAGATTTCAATGCTACTTATTACACTATTTCACAGTTTTGTCTTCCCATACCAAAAATAATAGAAAACATATCATGCTATCTGTGGTTATCTCTGGGAACTGGAATTATTGGTATTTTTATTTTATTCTCATTGTTTACCTGTCTCTTCTATAATGTTCTTGTTACTAGTTTTTTAAAACAGTTGTTTGAGATATAATTCACATATCATACAATTATGATTTTACTTCTATAATTAAGAAAAAAGCCATAAAATTATTCTTACCAACTGAGTTAAAGCTTTGGCAAGCAAACATTTCATTAATATTCCATCTCAATTATTTCGACATTGAGTTCCTGTCCCACATTTGTACAGCACATTGTATCTTAGTGCATCTTTACCGTCACACAGGGTCTTCCGGCCAAGTGGACCTCACTACAGATGGACAACTAATAACCCGTTCCTGTCACAGTGCAAGTAATTAAATCTTGTTGGGGTCTTTGCTCCCTCTTACGAGAAATTACACTGTGAATAAGACAGCAGAAACAGCCTTATTCTGAAGCCCTAGATGTATGTCATGTCGCTCTTTCCGACACGCTGTGGGTCTTCATAGAATCCCCAGCATGACTTGTACCAAGAGAGACAGAATACAACATCCATCGTCCTCCATTACCCTCCTCATTACATCAAGGATTAACAACCACACAAGAGGTGCAAAACTCGGGCAGCCGTGGACACATGTGAATAATGTGATTTCTAATGTTTATTTCATCTTCCATTAACACACAAAACTACCTTCGCAAATGTAAATAAAATCTGCATTCACAGACATCTAAGATATTGGTCAATTCCTCACTGAAAGGACCTAAGTGATGCTGGGAACATTGAAGAGGGGAGTTTGGGGCAGTTTGCAAGCTTTTGGTTGCCAGGGGACACTTACCATCTGTGGGTCAAGGACATTGCATGCTGCCGGATGGACCACAGAAAGAGCCAAAGTGCTGAAAAACAAGGGTCAGTACAAGGGTTAAATGAAAGTGAAATCACGCTGTCCCAGAAATGCAAATCAATGTGCCTTAGCTCTCTGTAGAACTCGTGGTGCCAGAACACCCTATTCTTTCTTCAGATTACCTAGTGTCCCAAGAGAGGCTGCAGTGATTTAGAGAAAAGAGATGAAATGTGGAGGGAAGCAGCAGGCAGCGGCGGAATCTAATTTTATTTGAGAAGCATCTCCACAATTTATAGTGGACTTCTCACAGGGAAAAAAAAAAAAAAGGCCAGTTTCGAAGTTTATTTCCCATTCTTTATATTGCTTTTACTACCTTTAGTAGTTCAGATTCAAAGCTCAAAATCGGAGGTGATTTTAAAACTGAACCTTAACCAATCATAAAAGTAAGAGGACACAGGCTTACACATTTATAATTCTCAACTGCATTTTGTTCTACCAAGTTGCAAAGTGTGCAAGAAGCATCTGGCTGCTGGTAGAAAGCTTCCTGAAATATAAATTTCAGGTAAATAACGTCGTGGTTCTCATCTCTAATGGAATTAGGAGGGAGAGAGGAAGGGAAGACAGAGGAAGGGAGAAAAGAAGTAGGGGAAGAGAAGAGATATAGATGATAAGTTAAAGAAGAAATAAGTGCAGATTTACAAGAAAAAGAACAGAAACCAAGATCAGAGAGGGATTCATAGTGAGGGGGAAGACATGGAACAAGGTAAGGCAAGGACAGATAGCAAAGGGGTTACAAACATGGGTCGATAGCCAAATGGCCTAGGCTTGAACCTAGACTCCATACTTGATTTCTGGGTGACTTGGCAAGTTACTTAACCTCCTGAAGGCTTGTTGAGAGAGATTAATTTCGAGAATGTACGCAAAGTACCTGGAATGGAGCTGGAGCTCAGGGAATCTTCAATGACCACAAGCTCAATCGACAGCCCCTTCCTGTCCCAGAGGGAGGAGTAAGCCGGACTCCCAACCTCGACCTTCCTCTGTCCCCACACCTGAGGTCATTCAATCACCACCATTTGGGGCTCTGGCCACATCCTAAAGACAGGAGACACTGAACTTTCTTTTTCTTTTTTTCTTTTTGGCCGCGCCAGGCAGCATGCGGGAACTTAGTTCCCCAACCGGGGATCGAACCAATGCCCACTGCAGCGGAAGCATGGAGTCTTAACCACTGGACCGCCAGGGAAGTCCCGGGGGACATTGAACTTTTAAGTTCAAATCTCCCTTCTGTCACTTGCCAGTGGTTAGTGCATTTATGCAACAAGTACTTGTTTACGCAACAAATACTCATCAACTGTTTGCTCCCTTCAGGTTCTGGACTAAGATCTGGTGAATGAAAACAGACATGGTCCCTGCCCTCACGCAGCTTACGGACTCATGAGAGAGCCAGACGGTAATCCAATAATGAAGCAAGTAAATATAAAAAATAAACACTATGAAGGAGAAGCACACGATGCCAAAAAAGTACACAGAAGTCCCTTGAGGAAGACACTGTTGAGCTGAGCTCTGTCAGCTGAGTGGGCATCAACCTAGACTCTGAAAGGGAAGGAAGAACATTCCAGGCTGAGGGACCAGCTGGTTGGATGGAGGCCCAGAAAATGAGGAGAGACTGGGTGGTCACACGGGCCAGGCCAGGAGGGCACAGTAGGCCTGGCTAAGGACTCTGGTCTCTAAGAGTGAACAGAAAAATCACTGGAGGATTTTTAATCAGGAAAATCATGTGGTCCTATGTGACTTTTGAGAAGACCACTTCAGCTTAGTATTGGGACTAGATTTGAAGAGGGCAAGGGAGACTACTGCAGAGGCTACTGTGCTGTCCACGGAGGGCAGATGGCAGCTGGGCTGGAACGGAAGCCTGGCAGGGAGTCTACAGATGGGTGGATGTTACCTCTGCAGGACTCAGAAGTTGGATATAGAAGGAGGATTTCTCGCTGGAGGAAGTGGATGCTAAAATTTTCACTCACCAAGACAGGGAGTGCTGGGAGAATGCCAACTTGGGGGAGGCTTGCTCATAGGCTTCCAACATGTTTACCTGTGGGGCTTTGGGGAAGCCATTTAACCCCTGTAAGCCTCGGAATCCTTGTGAGGATTAAATGAGATCATATGCCTGAATGCCTGGCACAGGGCAGATGCTCAGGAAATGGTAGCTAGTGTGTAACTGGGACTTCAGATGAGAGATACTGAAGCAGCTCTGCCTCAGCCCTTCCACAGAGGGAAGGCCTTTCACTTCACAGTTCAGATGGCATCTTTCTTGAAACAATATATGATCCACACATACAAGATCTTAAAGCAAAGTGTCTCATTTGAGCACAAAGTAAATCAGGATCCTTGGATCACGCTGGGGAGGAATTCACATTTATTTAAAAGGAGATTCCTTTATCTGCCCTTTTAAAAAAAGTTATTAAGAGAAGTCAAGTTCTGACACTTGTATACATGGTACTTTCTCTTTTTCACCTCTTGCCCAGGGAAACCTGCATCTGATGGTCAAATTTATGAACTTTTAGGATAAATGTATAATATATGTTTAACAAATTATTTATTAAGCACCGCCTTTATGTAATAAGTTATAGAATATAAAGACAAATGAAACCCATTCCTTGTTCTTAAGGAGTTTGAGGTTTGGTAGGAGTCACACGTACCCACTGCAATGCCAAGAGGAAGTGTATGATAACAAATAGTGAGAAGCAAAACTCTCAAGTCTGGAAATAGTAGATCCTAAGTTTCAAATCGGAAACTGATGTGTAAGTGCTGCTTTCAAATGTTAAGCCAGTCCCATGGTTTTGGTGGTAAAGGGTACCATTTAAGTTTGGGGTCTGGAAAAACAGCTGGATGGATTCTATCTCAACCCCATGACAGAACAGAAGACAAAGCTACTATCGGGTCTAAATATAATAAACACAGACAGCCAAAAATCATAATTAAATTGAATTTTTGGGGGGTGGGAGGAGACCTGAAGTGCTAAGTCTAAGAAAAAGAGTATTTGCTAAAGTGAAAGTTCTATTAACATCAAATTAGAGAACTATTTGTACAGCCAGGGAAGTGATGGATATCATGTCACATGGTTGACACCCATGGTTTTTCCTCGTAAAAGGAACTTGAAAAAACTCCACAAAATTCTGCCCAGCACTAGGTCTGCTACCCACCTTCCAGCGTCAGCTCTCTAAAGAACAGCAAACTCCAGCAGCCAGCTTACCGGATATGTTCATGCACTTTGTATACTGGCTTCTGAAATTTACATTAAAACTCGTTCTTCAGTAGTGATCTTTCTTTTCATCTGTACAGCAATTTAAACATGTCATTTATTTTCTGTCTGCCATGAAATTGGGAAACTAGGCATTATTAAACATAAAGCAAAGCTAACTCCAGGAGTTTCCAAAATCAAAACTATCCCTAGAACATCTTTACAATAGAAAACTTGAGAGTAAGTTCTAGAGAGTCCACTTTCCAGATGGTCTCATCCTCCAGTAACTGAATTAAAGCCTGAATATTCACTGAACTGCTGGACATCAGAGTCTAGCCTTTAGCTAATAGGTTTGGTCAGCTAGTCTGCTGAGTTAATCCAAAATAAGTTATTGGTTTATGCTTCCCCTTCTAGCAGGCTGGTTGCCATTAAGCAGAAAAAGTAATTCCATTAATGGAAAAATCAGTGTCCAGCACATTGTCTAAGACCTGACTCAAATGTCACCTCCATCACTACCTCCCTGATCTTTATACACGGCTTGTTTGGAGTCTCTGTCACACTGGATGAAAAATTTTTTCTAGTGCCCATCTGCTCTTCAACATGGTGATTTCCTCAAGGGCAAGGACAGGGGCACACACGTTTTTTTTAATAAATTTCTTGATTTATTTTTATTATTTATTTTTGGCTGTGTTGGGTCTTTGTTGCTGCGTGTGGGCTTTCTCTAGTTGCGGCGAGCGGGGGCTACTCTTCGTTGCGGTGCGTGGGCTTCTCATTGCAGTGGCTTCTCCTGTTGCGGAGCAGGGGCTCTAGGCGCGCGGGCTTCAGTAGTTGTGGCACGTGGGCTCAGTAGTTGTGGCTCGCAGGCTCTAGAGCACAGGCTCAGTAGTTGTGGCACACAGGCTTAGTTGCTCTGTGGCATGTGGGATCTTCCTGGACCAGGGCTCGGACCCGTGTCCCCTGCATTGGCAGGCGGACTCTTAACCACTGTGCCACCAGGGAAGTCCTGGGGCATATGCATTTTTGTGACATAATGCCTGGCACATAGTAGGCATAGTCAAACAGGGAGAAAAACTCAGAAATACATTCAGAGAGACAAGTGGCCCAGAGAAATAATGAAATCACACCCTCCCTGGTCATACACAGAGAGGCAATGAAAGCCACTGGAGTTATGGTGCCACGTCCAGGAGGCTGTGGGAGAAGCTGGATGCCAACCGAGGACCCAGGCATGAGAGCCTGTCCTTGCTGCCCGCAGCCCGTCGCCCCTCTTTGAAGGGGATTCTGCCTTGCTATTTCCCCTTGGGTCTGGCTCACTGGTCAAGAGGATTGAACAATTCCAGAAGCTGGGTGTGTTGTCTGAGGCAAGTCCCAGGCTCCCACCCAAGTAATACCTACATGGCTGGGGTTTGAGGACCTTGCTGTTGGTTTTTGTTTGTTGAGTTTTAATGGAGAGTGGAAGGGAAGGGTCTTAACGGCAAAGGTGCCTGTGAATGAACAATGCAGTCTCTGCGTGGGCCACATGCTTCAGCAGTAAATCTAGTTGCACAACCCCCTGGAGATACACCATGAAGCTGCACCACCCCCATTAGAAAAGCCTTTATCAAAGCAGGAAGGGGGGCTGTAAATTCTATACCCAAACAGGAGTTCAGATGAAAATCTTATATCTTTCGACTTAGAGGCTTTTCAAAGGAAATGTGCATCTTTCTAAACTCTCCTGAGAGTTGTTTTTATAAACATGATTTTTAAAGCAATCTTTTAGATTAGACATGGATAAATAGCACCAGAAATGTTACATACAATGTTTTGATTTCTAACTTTAGTCTTCATGTTAGTAAACTTAAATTCTTAATTCTATGAGCAGATACTCTTGAGACACTTTTCTTCATTTTTAAAATCAGGAATCATCAAATTTTAGAGCTCAAAGGGACCTCATCAGTCATGTGGTCCAATATACACACCTGGACTCTCAATCTGCTATGCAAGAGCAGAAAGAATCACATTTTACCCTGTCAAGAGCCAACTTTTGTACTGACACGAATCCAATAAACAGGATTAGGTTACAGATTACTGAAGACAGTATTCCCCAAACGTGTTTCATATAAAATTAGAGACTTCTGAGATAATTTTTAAAAAAGATTCTGTGATCAAATAAGTTTTACAAGTACAGGGCTAAACACAGTTTTAAGAGTTCTTTTTGTTTTGATTCTAAACTGTCAGACTTCTCAGAGCCTTTAAGATACCAATACGTACATCATGAATATCCAAGAAGGAGGTAAAGTATGCAATGTGAACGACCCCAAAACTCCTCTTCCTCCCAGGAAATATCCACAGTGTCAGAGGATGCCAGTGATCAGTAGAACACAGCTTAGAAAAACTGCCTACAAAGTTTTCAGCTGTAATGAACATCTGTAATTTGTAGTAGCTATTGGCTTTTATTCACAGAGATAGAATGTAAATTTGTTCTTGAGCTTCCTAGTGGCCAATGCAAAAAGCATTGATCACAGGATCAATGATCACATAAAAAGTTCAGGGCATTCGTCAGATGAAAACAATTGTCTCAGAAGCACCACCTGTTCCCAGTACTTAGAACTGAAAAGATACGGTCCCTCAAGTGTCCTCATAAAAAGGATCAGGATGACATCCTCAGCAACACCCCCTTCAGTGCATAAAAAAAGTTTTACAGGCAATCTTATAACATCCTTTTCTGGAAACTGATGGCATATTGCCACAGTGCAGTTCAGTAGAAGCAGCTTTATAAGAAGTCATACCATATTCATTTATTGACTAATTTAACCCAAGACTCTAGACCCACTCTGTCACTAACCAACTATGCCTGTCTCCAAGGGTGAATCATTTGCCTACTCTGGGCTTGAACTTCATGGCCCCTGCAATCCAGCTTTAAAGTTCTGGAAGTCTATAGAGTTTATTACTGCATCTTTCAGAAAAGCATGAAGCTTTCAGTCTCCTTTGAAAGCATGAATTCATCCTTGTAAGTATTTGTACCTTAAGTAGCTTACACTCATAGGGGATATGTTTAACACAACTCTAAAACCTTAAACCATGATAATGATCAGACACATGGTAATGTGTCAGCAATTTGGAAGAGCCAAAAGGAAAAGGGAGAAACTAAGAATAAAAGTGGGAGAATACCAAAAATAATTTTATCTACTTGAGCATTTTGCTTTAAATCCTTAGTTTCTTTAGGAGACTGTAATAATGATGGAAATAATACTCATAATAATTTGCTCTAAATCAGCCTATAGTTTTTTAGGAAATAATAATAATAGTAGGAGTAATAGAAGCAGCAGCAGCAAGCACTTATTTGGTGCTTCCTATATATGAGGCCTTATTATGTGTTATACATAATTACTCTTTAAATGCTTACAGTAACACAAAGAGGGAGATAATTTCTTATTCTATTTCACAAATGAGGAAACCATGACTCTGAGGGGTTGAATAACTTGCCTAAAATCCTGTGAGTAGGGGCAGCAGATCCAGAACTGGAGCCACCTCTGGAGTTGAGGTTTGACCACCACACGCGGCTGCCCCTGACACCTGCAGTCAGAGATGCTGCCTGACTGCAAGGTGGCGTCGCTCTAGCTATGTCCTGGATAGTAGACAGAGCATCTTCCTCTCAAAATAAGACTTCGTTGAAGAAAAGATGATCTAAGAAAAGCAGATCCATAAATGCGGAGAATAATAAAGGTTTTAAAGACTGACGATTGTTACCCAGATATCAATACAACAGAAAACAATGCTGCAGTTCTCTTGAAAATCAGAAGGTGGTTTCCACTGCGACAAGACAGTGATCATTAAATCCTTTGGGAAAACTTGACCAAACAGACCACCCTAAAAAGCAACAGAGTTCAGATTGCAAGGGGCAGTGGAGGGCGGGGGCAAACTCCCCTGGGGAAGGAAGGCAGGCCCTGGTCCCACTCAGACATGCAGCTTCAGCGCAGATCCCAGGTCCCCAGGCTGTCTCCCTCCCGGTTAATATGAAATACTACGGGCTTTGCCTGACACCTCCTCTTCCTGCCAGCCCTGCCCTCCCTGCACGCATTTCCCTGTTTGGCGGAGATGGAGGAGAGGAGTGCATTCTAGATAGTCTAGCGCCACTCCAAAAGATAATCACAGGCTGTCATCACACATCCAGGACTCACGTCTCTGACTTCTAATTACCTTTCATCAGAGGATCTCAGAGCACTTTTCAAACAGTAATGAATCATCCCTTCTTATGTATTTTCCCCCTAAGAGCTGAAAGTAGAAACACAACAATTCTGTCTTACTCTGTAAACTACCACCACCATTTCTCTTGAAACCCTTAACACACACACACCCACCCACACACACACACACACACATGCACACACATGCAGATGCAGAGAGAGAGACTTTATTAAATGGTGACAAAGCCGTGGAATTCTTCACATCCTGCCCTGTGCTCACAGCAGGGCGGGGCCCATTTTATCTGTACACTATAAGCGTTAATAATGACGTCAAGTTTTCCTGCACATCATTAATCAAAGGAGAATCCATTTCCTTCTGTGAAGTTGCCTGTCTCCTTTTATTAACCTATCTCCTCTGAGACACCCCGTATCCTGACTTCACAAAAGTACTCTTTTCTCATCTCCTAAGCCCATTTTGTGGTCCTGAAATGCGGCACTGCTTCCATAAAGAACCGTTCATTTTAGAATTGGGTGAATTGGTTCTTCAAAGTTGGCTACTTTCAAAATCAGTGCAACTTGCTTGGCCCTGGAGAGTGAACTACAAGCTCATGGTCACTGTCTTAATGGATACGGACAATCTAAGAGGCTAAGTTTTAAATGAACTTTTGCTTAGCTTGTGCTACCTCTCTGGTTTCTCTCCCACCTGGAGTGTTGAGTCAAAACAAGACCTTGGAGAAACCAGGGGCTGCTCCTGTCTCAATATTCGCTGTGGCTTCTTTCTAGGAGCCACACCCCCAAATCCAACATCGAGCCCCAGAGGCTCCACCCGGCCTGAAGGGCAGCTCCAGTGCATTTCGAGGTGGTCCCTGAGAGACGGAGCTGTGTTTCCTATGCGGCAGACCAAGGGCCAGGAAAGCCCCTTGAGGCCCATGACTTCACATCACCCTTCTCAAGAGACCGTTATATAGCTTGTTGTCCTTACAGTGAGCAGAATATTCTGGAAAGCAGATTTCAACTCCTTCAGGTGTGATCTGTACGATTTATAAACCTCATCTGTATTTCACAGTTCCCTTTCTAGGAAAGTCATGGTTTAATGTCATTCCTACCCTGTTTTCGGCATCATATTAGAATCCCTGCCTTCAACTTTTCAGGGAAGGGGAGTGGGACTTTGAGACCTTGCCCAGCCTGACTTTATTCTTCTGGATATCCCTCCACCCATCTGGATATGCATTATGTCTCACTGTTTTTCCTTCATTCATTCATCCTACTAACACAGTACGAACCTAGTGTGTACCAGGCTTCAGGCTGGAGACAAAGTAATGAACAAAGTAAACACAGGCCCTGTCCACTTGAAGCTACAGTCTGGAGGGCAGACAAATAGTAAACAATCAGGCAAATAGCTGCATTATTGCAGAGTTGTGATACGTGATTTCTGGAAAAGTACAGGATGCCATGAAGGAGCATTACAGGCAGATCTAGTGCAGGATGTTGTGCAAGAGCATTTGTCAGCCCATCTGTTGTGAGCAGTAGCCCCCATGGGTGTGGGCCACAGCCAGAGTGTGCTTCTCCTCGCCTTCCCTGTCTGGTGAGGATTCCTTAAGAGAAAAGCAGCTGTCATTCAGGGTTTGCCTCAGAGAGAAATCTGACTTGGCATCCTTGTTTGCTTTGAGATGCAAAGAGCTAGAGGAGTCTGCAAGAAGCAGGATCACCTGTCACACAACTCCTGGGCTGCACACACAGCTAGTTAATGACAGATCCCGAATCTTCTAAGTAAGATTTCTAATTTGGTGGAAGAAAATGCGAGCAACTGTGGATCTTCCAGAGCACCTGTCATCACTTCTCTCCCATTTCTGCGATATAGGGGTGGGGAGTGGGAGGTACAAACTACTGGGTGTAAGACAGGTGCAAGGATGTATCGTGCAACACGGGCAATGTAGCCAACATTTTGTAATAACTGTAAATGGAGTGTAACCTTTAAACCTGTACAAAAAATAAAAATTTTAAAAAGAAAAAAGGACACTGGCAGATGGATTTCATCTCTCCCCAGGAACTCTCCTCAGGAAGCATAAATTCCCCTAATTAATCCCAGACTTTCTAGCTTTGCCTTGTGATGGTGGGCGCTGGCCCGAATGGGAACCCTAGGCCTGCGTACGATGCCTGGGTGTGGCTCACAGGAGTTCACTGGGGGTTCCTAGAGGCCTTCACGGGGACAGGGGCCCTAAAGCAGACCCACCGCACTGCCCGTGAGGAAGCTGTGCAGGGGCTTGACCCCCAGAACGTGTACAACATGAGGTTTAAAGGGGAGGCTCTAGAATCAGACAGGCTTTAGTATGTATCCCAACTCCACCACTGGTTAGCTGTGTGACTCCGGGAATGTTATTTAACCTCTTTGGGCCTCAGTTTCCTCATTCATAAACCTCATGTTCTATGTGTATAGGTTAAATGAGATAATGTATATAAAATGTTTAGCAAAGTGCCCAACACAAAGTAAACACTCAATGTTTACTAACAAGTATATATGTATATACATATGTGTGTATACATATTATATATACATGTATATATTATATATTAGCCAAAAAAGTATACATATATAAAATAGCAATGACTTATATGTCAGGTACTGAGTCATATGGTTATTAAGTGACAGAGCAATTTGCTACTCGGAACCTATATGGTCTGGCTCTGGCAGCTTAAACATTCTGCTACAGCAAAAAAAGGAGAGGGGATGGCAGAGGAAAAAGAGAAGGGGAAGAATAAAAAGGAGGAGGAGGAAGAGAGGGAATAAAGATAATATAAAATCTAGGGACCTCCCTGGCAGTCCAGTGGTTAAGACTCAGCGCTTCCACTGCAAGGGGCGCGGATTCAATCCCTGGTCAAGGAACTAAGATCCCGCAGGCCACGTGGCACGGCCAAAAAAATAAATAAATAAAATAAATCTAATGCAATATTTTTTCAAAGTCAAAATTAATGCAAATATCCATGATGAGCAAGATTTCAAACTGTTAAGTGAAGACATGATTAGTGTCACTGATTCTTCGTTTTGCCTAAGGCTCCAATGTGGTTTGACACAACTCTGAAAGCCACACTCCTTCTCAGGAAGGTGTGCTGGTTTGCTTGTTCTTCCTGAGGTTTGAGAATCGTCGGGCCCCGAGTGAGTGAATGGAGCTGGCTTGCGGTGGCTACTTCTTCCTTACTGGAACTAGCCCGGAGTTTCCTGGCTCTCAGGTGGAGGTTTGTCATGCTCTTTGGGACCTGAGCTCTGTGCAGCTCTTCCCAACTCCACGTTAAGGACGCCACCTTGGTTGGTTGACATCAAATATGGTGAGAACATTTACAGCAGGGAAATTGGCAAAGTTGATGGTGGTTTACCAGCATCTACCTACTGGAAGGCTTGTCAACTCTCTGTTTGGGAACGAACATCATTGGGGAGGGTACAGTTTTAGAGTTGGCTGTGCTGCAGGGTACAACTGACATTTGAGGCCAGATGACTCTTTGCCGTGGGGGGGGGGGGCGGCTGTCACGTGCATTGTGGGATGTTTAGCAGCATCGTTGACCTTAGATGCCACTAGCACCATCCCTCCCCTCAATGGTGACGACCCAAAGTGACCAAACATTGTCAAATGTCCGGGTAGTAGGGGGGTAATTGCTTTTTTGAGAACTAACAGGGACCAAAGGGGACAGCCACAGGCTGAAGAAACCCAGATACTGGGGAAGGGTTCCTTCCAGCCCTTTCGCAGCAGGAAGAGGCAGCACTTAGAAAGAGCCTACTAGCCGGGAGTTTCCTGGCTCTCGGGTGGAGGTTTGTCATGCTCTTTGGGACCTGAGGAATGGCCTCCTCAGACAAACAAACATCTGGTTAGTATGAGGGGTAATCCAAGTTATGATTAGAAACAGATTACTTTTGTTTGGCCAAGAACAAAACCACACACACAAATCCCTAATCACTTTCCAGGAAGAGGCCTCTCTTCCACAGGGATTGGGGACAACAGCCTTTTCTTGAACTTTTAATCTTTTCACGTATTTCTAGATCCCTGTGCTTCTCCCTGAGGCATTAGCCTGGAGGCAGTTTCCAGCCAAACTCAGACTCTCTGAACACCCTCCACTGACACTGTGGCCAGGGTGTGTCAGCAAAAGCTGGTCACCTGCAACCGGGGGACCCTGAAAGGTTCTAGTCACCAGGATTTGGAATAAAATATGAAGTGAAATCATCTTCGGTACAGAATTAAAACTTTTTTAAAAACTAGTTTACCACCTTTTAAAAGGTTGGCCAGTGCTGCTTCTAGAAAACCCCAAACAGTGGGTGATGCTGCGGGAGGGCCTGGAGGTCCCTGGAGACCCCGGGGACCCTGGAATGGGAGGCCAAGGCAGCTGCCTCTGATGCCGTCCCTAAGACCCACAGCTGTCTCGCCCTTGACCTCTGGAAAGAGACCACATTCACCAAGTCTCCCTATCAGGAATTCACTGACCATCTTGTAAAGACCCGCACCAGAGCCTCTGTGCAGACTCCACAGAGTTTTATACAAGAAAAATAAAGTAAATTAAGCCTGTTATTTTTCGTGGTTTTCTTTTTTTAGCTGGCCACCAATTTTTACGCACTCCCTGCTATGAGTTTCTCTCTCCCTTTCTCTCTCCCTCTCTCTCTCTCTCTCTGTCTCTCTCTGTCTCTCACACACACACACACACACACACACACTCTCTCTCTCTCTCTCTCATCTCAGCAGCAGCTGTAGCCAGACAGTATCTTCATCCTGGATGCCTTCTTGGTTTCCAGCACACAGCTGTTGAATTGGCCCTCACTCACCCCCTCCAGCTGTTGTTTGCAGAACGAGAAGCTGGACAACTGAGGGAGAAGAGGCGAAGCTATGCTACGTAGAGGAGGACGGGGTTAACCTACTCCTTTCTTGGAATCTCAGGGATCCAAGGACTGTGTTGTGGACCAGCCATTCAAGCCCCAGAAAACACCCGTCCACCTGTCTTCAACCATGCAGCCGGAAACCCAAGCCCTTCTTTAGGTGGCGGAGGAAGCTAAACAATGTGTCATTTCAACTAGGACGCTGTGATGACAACTCCCAAATCTTCATCTTCAGCCCTGACTACATTCTTGAGCTCCAGATCTGAAGTTCCAGTGTCAGGTCCCAATGAACATCCTGCCAGCCCCTCAAATGCACTGTGATCTCCATGAAGATCCCCATTCCCAGCCTAGTGGACCCTCTTCCTGGGTTCCCCATCTCAGTGGCATCGTCTCTCCAACCCCCTGTCCCCAGTATGCACAGGCTGGAAACCTCGGGTCACCTTCAAAGCCCTCTTCTTCTCCATTCCCACATCCCTTCTATCTCTCAGATGTGCCCCTTACATTCATTTCTACAGAAATGATTATCTCTCACCTAAATCACTGCACTATTCTGGCCGCTGCTCACCCTGTCTCATTTCTGTCCTTAACTAGACACTGTTTTCTAAAAACAGCTCAAACTTTGTCCCCTGCTTATAAAACACCAATGGCTCTCCTTGACCTATGATGCTCCTGAACAAGTTTTTCAAGGATCACCATGGTTTACCTACCACCCCACTTTTCTCATCTGTCCTTGGGTAATAGGGAAGAACCCTTTGTATTCTATTACAAGTTAATCACTAAAGGGATGTTGCCTATAAGCTTAAATTATACATAATGGCCCACCTCTGGGAACCCTGCTTCCCAGGTAATGAGTACTAAGCTAAAATACCTTTGTTTAGCTCACAGGAAACATCCTGACCAGGCCCACCTGTGAATGACTGCAGGGAGGAAGAAATTAACACATCCCCTCCAGAGGGTGATGGGAACCAGGAAGTGTTTGACTTTACTCCCTCCCCTTTTAGTATAAAAGGAGCCTGAATTCTAACTCAGGCAAGATGGTTCTTTGGGGCATGAGTCCACCATCTTCTTGGTCTGCCGGCTTTCCGAATAAAGTCGTTATTCCTGGCCCCAACAACTCGTCTCTCAATTATTGGCCTGTCGTACAGCAAGCAGTATGAACTTAGACTCAGTAACACTTGAATCCCTCCCAATCTTCCAGCCATTACAACTCCTTGTCTCCCTAGAGCATGGCAAACACACCTGCTGTTGCTTGTACTGCTTCCCCAGCATGGAATCTCTTTCACCCCTTTCTCTGATGATTAACCTTGAGCCCCGGATCAAAGGTTGCCTTCTCACCTGGAAAACCTGTTTCCTCTTCATTCCCATGATTCTTTGAGATACAGATATAAATATAGATACAGATTATTTTTTAAGAGTTTATGTTTCATGTCATATTATGCCTTAGCCAGTCCACCCCCCCCCCCATCACTCTATACGTCAGAATACTGAGGCACAATATCTGCATTTACTAGTAAATTGCTCAGGGAATAGTGGTTGAATTAAAACCAGTTCCTAGAAAGAACAGGCCAACTCACCGGGGGAAACTAGGATAAGATTAGCTTCACAAGGCAACATGGAAGGGGGGGAAGTGTACTGAAAGAGTAATACCAGAGAAAAGTGTTGCAGGTGGGAGCCTTCATCTACAGAAAGAACCCTGACCAAGCAATGTCCCAATGCCTGCGCTGTAACAAAGAACAAACTGAACATGGCCTTGGGGTTAAGAGGTAAGAAACCAACCCTGGCAGTGAGCTCACTGGGCCAAGCATACACCACTGAGCCTTCCCCCTGAGATGTCCTTAAATGTGGTAAATCTTCCCTTGGTGCGGATCGCACATTTAAACTGAGGTTCTTTTACTTGAAATATGTTTAAAGAAAAAGCCTCAGGGGACTGTTGATGAGCGTAATTACAAGGAAACCACACATCTTAAGCCAAAGTTTCTTCGAAAACTTAAAAAAAATCAGCTCAATTGAAGTGACTAGAGAAGCTGAAACAATGGGGAAGACAACGAATTGTTATTTTTTAAACTCATATTCAAATCTTATTGTTGAGCACCTACCCTACTCACGGAAGCCACCGGATCTAATCGTTACATGTCACACAAGGTAGGAGGAGTTATCTTCGTTTTAGAAATAAGGACACTGAGGTTCAGGAGAATGCATGTGAGTTTACTTATCTCTTAGCTAGCTGATAAGCTTCTGGAGGAGAGACCACGTAGAGTTGATCCGACAGTGTCTTCCACGGCGTCAAAGAATAGTATGAGTTCAGTAGATACTTGTTGAGCCTGAGAATTAAGATTTCCCGCCCTTCTGAGGAAGGCATGCCTTTGGTAATTTTAATACTCCCTGTAAACCAGAAATCATCTCCTCTCACCTCTGAACTGCCACGTGGAGCCCCCAGACGCCCACCTCCCAGGAGCTTAACAGACGAGCGCCGCAGCGGCCGCGCTCCGAACTGCACTCTGCCGCTGCCAGGCCACGCCTCCTACGGCGCTCCCAGCCAATGAGTGAGTGGGCTGTCCCAGGAGACGGGGTATTCCTCTGACCAATGATCTCCTCCATGGCCTGGCTGAACCTTACCCAGGCTGCAGGCACTGGAACGTATAGTATGGTCCTCCCCATCCTCCTTACATCCCTTCTTCTCTCTAGGATCAGACTTGCAACACAGTCTGATGAGTCTCTAGGCTTCCTCCAGCTCCCTCCCCATTTTTTTTCATATGCCTTCCCCCTAATAAAACCTGGCACGTTTAATCCTGTCTTGATGTCTGCTTCTTGGAGGACTGGAGACTAATACACCCCAGTTTTTGCTTTAATAAATAACTGATAATCTTCATTCACTTCAGAATATTTAGTGAGCACCTACTGTATGCCAGGAATACAGTGGTGAACAAGAACAGCATTACTCATGCCCTTAAGGAGCTGGTGGATGAATCAAATAATTACAAAAATTAAGAGCACAGGGAACTATGATGAGATGTAACAGGGAGAACCTGACCTACTCTATGGGATTTAGAGAGAATCCCAAAGAAGAGTGATTTAAGATGAGACCTGAAGAATGAGGAAGAGTCGACCAGGCAAAGTGTGGAGTATTTCAGGCTGATGGAACAGAAGGTGCAAAGGCCCTGAGGTGGTAGGAAGCTCAACAAACCAAAGGACACAGAGGCAGGGAATGCAGAGCAATGAGACTGAAGAGGAATGCAGCACCCACCTCAGAAGGCCCTGTGGGACATCTTGGGAATTTGGGAAGATTATTTATCTTTCTAGAGTGAAAATTCTTTGAAAGCAAGTACCCTGTAGTGTCCCTCTTTGCCAGGTCTAGTATAACGCCTGGCACAAAGTAAATGTTCACTAAATATTTACTGAATCAAAGTACTAGATATCAATGAGGAAATAATTCAACATTTGCATTATTATCCCTAACATCAAGGATGCAGCAAATTTGCCAAAAGCATCAACCAGCAGAAGCTTTTGTGCCCCGTAAGCTGATAAGACCGATGATAACAATGAGGATGGTCATTATCAGGCATTGGTCTAATCCTTGGAGAGGATTAGAGAGACACCAAAGCAGCAGGCACTACAGTGGGTAGAAGTGTGCCCTGGATCAGGTTGCCTGGTTCAAATACAGGTGTTACCACCTACCTGGGTGGCCTTGAGCAAGTTTCCTAATGTCAACACATTTCAGTGTCCTCAGGGGTTAGGCAGAGCTGATCATACTACTCCACTGGAGTGCTGGTGGTGGGACAGTGAGAAATCACTATGTAAAGCCCTTAGAAGGCTGCCTGGGGCGTAGCATGTGTTCAGTAAATGATACCAATTGTTAGTACTCAAAATGGTTCTCTCTGACGAGATAAGAAAACATTAGCAAGGAGATTTCCCAAACCAGGGTGAGTTGTCATAAACCGTCAGTCATCAGAACTGCGTGGGATCACTTCTCACGCAAGAGGCCAGCTTTGGTGACCAGCTGGGTGGGCTGAAGACCCTGGGGCCTGGCCAAGGGACAGGCCCAGACATGCATTTTACTCAAACTCTGAATCCCACGCTAGTATTTAAATCTGGATCTGAACATCAGACCAGATAGCACACCACTAATGTGTAGTATATGCAATACACTCACAGGGCAGGCAGCACTGTAGAAAGGACACACAGCTTCCAGGCTTCCTGTTCTGGAGGGCAGAGGCTGTGCCTTTTGGCTTCATTTCAGAACAGCAAAAGGCAGCACCACGAGCAGATGCAGCTCAGTTCCTGCCTTTTGGGTTTGTTTTCCCACGTTGGACATTACAATCAGAGCCCAAGCTTAAAAGAAAATACTTTTGGAATCAACAGACGAAAGGAGGAAAAATACCTGGCTGCCACCCCAAGCATGGTGTCCCAGCTGGCTCCGGCTGTGTTGGAATGGGGCACGGTGGTTGGGATGTAATTGCCTGGGCAGAGATATGAGGTATGCTGGCCTACGTGCGCTGCAGCACACACCAGCGGGCCGGGAGGGACTCTGTTTAGTGAGTGTCCATCTGATAACAACCTGGATCCTTAAGATGCCAGCTGCCTGCCAAGCTGGACATGTCTGTACACTGGCACCCAGAGGTCCAGGAGACAGAACAAAGGACCTGTTATTGACTAGTCCTGTGTAAGCATGTCATCCGCACCAAAACAAGTCTTGAACCAGGCTGGCAGAGAGGCTGTATCCAGGCATCCCAGAGTCTAGAACGGAGTCAAATTCTAAAAGGGCTCTCTGATGGCCGTTTCAATGTCAGTGGTTGAACCTGGGCGGTCTCATTAGGATTTGGCACTTGGGCTTATAACTTCCTAAGAGTACTCTTTTCTATGCCGCCCATTGTCACCAGGCCCTGGGATTGCTGGCTCTCTTTGTACGCTCTTCTTTAGGGCACAGCATCCCTCAAGGTCTGAAACCTTCCCTCTCCCCATTTCACTAGGACATAATATTAATTATGGCCAACACATATTTACTGCTTACCCTGGCCACTTACTGCTTGACATATATTTTACTCATTGCAGCAACCCTATGAGACATGTACAATTATTTCCCCATTTAACCGATGAGTAAACTAAGGCACAGAGTGGTTAAATAATTTACCCAAAGTCACATAGCTAGAAAAATGGCAGAGCAGGGAAGCAAGCCCAGGTAGTTTGGATGCAGAGTCCCTGCTCCTATCCATTATGCTATATATTCTCCCTCTCCATGACCAGTTTCTTAACTGATAAAAAAATTTTTAAAGACATCCTATTCCAAGGCCTGTTTTTCCAGAATGGACTGCACTCCAGTGCAGAGCTAGGATTTTTATAACTTCCTATTTTGTGTATAGTAAAATTGGGAAATGCTGACAAATTAGGAGAGGCTAGGAAGGGAAGCTGAACTGCTCAAGAACTTGAGAGCAGCATTCATACTAAGAACTCTAGTGTTTTAGCCAAGTGAGTACTTGGGGAAAGTATCCCTCTCGGTACAAGCTATGTCTTGGAGTGTCTGGTTTAAGAGAGACGTAACTTAGCCCAGTCAGGGAAACTGGGTGCATAGTTAGGAAAAAGCAGCTACTGACTCATGGTTTGTTTATAGTACTGCTTCCCCACAGGGAGAAATGGCAGCCTTGCAGATCTTAGTTCTGCGTCCAAATTGGTGAGCCATTCCCAGGTATTAATCCCAGAAGGAACTCCTTGCAGCCATGAAAACGAAGGAAGGGATCAAACACTGTGAGCATGTACTCAGTGCTCCCAGGAAGCCTAGGACGTGGTTGTTATTTTCCCCATCTTGTAGATGAGGATACCGGGGCCCAGAGATCGTACAAACTTGCCCAACACAAGTCCTGGTAAATCCAGGACTCAAACCTTATCTGATTCCAAAGGAGGGAAGGACTCAGTGCCAGTCCAAGCCTCATTTTTCCAGGAGCCTTCCCTGATTCCTCAGACCCACATCAGTCCCTCTTTCTGAAATACCTGTATTACCTGTGATCTTTGCCATAATCTAGTGCTGTTTCATACTGGGCCAGTTTTGTTAGCCAACCAAGTTACAAGTTTGGGGGGGGTGGGGGCGGTGGGCAGTGACTACGGGTTGAATTTTACTTCAGGCTGTTTCTGGGTATTTCAGGGCAGGAAAACCGGGAGAGGTAAAGACCTAGAACCACAGCCGGGTCTCCTGGGTCAGGGGAGTCAGTCACTTCATTCCCAGAAGGTACCATGTGGCTTATGAGTTTCTGAAGCATAAGCTGGGAAAGGCATTCATGTTACTCTTGCCCTCCTTTGTCAGTCTCTTTAAAACTCCTTGCAATTCGGTCCAGACTTTGCAAAGCATCCCCCAAAGCAGGCAACTATGACTACATCGGCATTAACTTGGGTTTGGCCCAAGAGGAAAGGTAACCGCGTTTTTGATCCTGCCTCTGCTTTACTATAGCCCACCAGGCTGCAGGCTGCGCCTCCTGGTGTGGCTCCGACCTACAGGAGACCCCGGGTCTAACTACAACCCTTCCTGAACCTCCAGTCCGTCAGACGAGAAATAATGCCACATGGCAGCCACACTCAGGCACACATGCGCCATCACCCAGTCAAAGCCAAGATGTACTTCAGGAGAATTTGTAAGGCCGAAAGCACCCTCTAATTAACAAAAAAGCAAGAGGGCTGGGTATTTCTTTCTTTCCCACAGCCAAGACACAAAAGCTCTTCTCATATGAAAGAGCCTGAACCCACCCAACCTGATTCTCTTCTCTCAGTCAAGTACTTCAATGTCAACAATGGCAACTAGGGCATACTGAGTCACCTCAGAAAGGCAACGAGAGGAAGGTGTCATCCTGTCCTGCCACCTCCTGGGAATATGGGACAGCAAGGGGGCTGTCAGCTGACTGCTTCAAAGGCAAGCAGGGCAGAAGGCTCTTCCATGTCCCCTGGGAACTGGAATATCACCTCACACCACGGAGATCAGCTCGGTGCTTTGTGACCACCTAGAGGGGTGGGATAGGGAGGGTGGGAGGGAGGGAGACGCAAGAGGGAGGAGATATGGGGATATACGTATAACTGATTCACTTTGTTATAAAGCAGTAACTAACACACCATTGTAAAGCAATTATACTCCAATAAAGATGTTAAAAAAAATAAAAAATAAAGATGCTATGATGATCCATGTAAAAAAAAAAAAAAAGAGTGACATATAGATCAATAAAATAGGGTTTATAGTCTAGAATAAACCCTTACATTTATAAAAAAAAAAAAAAAAAATAGAGCTGGGTCAGCAGAGACAGCTCTAAAATGCGGTGGCAAAGACTTCAGTTATAGGTCCTTCCTGATGCCTCTCAGCTACTTGATCTCCCTATTTTAAGATAGATAATGAGTCCGTCTTATGTTCAGCCCTTCTCCATGCTTCCTAGAGGGACAGTTCCTCCAGTCAGTGACTCTGTAGGAATATGCAGTGTATTCTCACGTATCACAGGGCAATGATTGCCAGCCTCTCCCCTCCTCCTCCGAGGTTATACAAGCATCTTTTGTGTAGGTGATTGTCTTCAGTGGGACTCACAACTCCAGCTTCATTCCAGCTGTGGTTCCCCTCAAATCCTTATTTGTCATCTCCTCCTCCACCTGCCCCTGAGGTCCACTGTGAAGGACATTTGCCGACGTCAGGAGTTGTGTGTGATAACCACAAGTTTCTCCTGCCATTCCCAGTCTCTCCTCTAAGTGCAGTCCCCTCCGATTTTGTCTCTACTCTGGTTACTCTTGCTGTGTCGCTTCCCTAGGGATGTGTGTGTTCTTGGGTCAGAAAAGGAAAAGGAACTAGAGGCAAAGGGGAGGCCCCTTGCCCTCCCCCCCTCCCTGGCTCTGTCCCCATCTCTCCACAGGTCACCCGCCATCTCTGTGGGAAGCAAGGTGCCCAGAATCACCCTTCAGAGGCTGTGAAAAATAGCTCAGCGCTTTTCAAACGATCTGTGATAAAGGGCCACTTTATTTTTTTTTTATAATTTCCAATCCATTATGAACCAAACCATTTGTAAAATAAAAATGAATTACTAAAAAAGAATTTTAAGTAAAAGGAATATAAAATACAAGCCTAACTTTTCTTGTTATTAGATTCAGGAGTCCTAACACAATTCTAGCATTTTGCTATAAAAGTTTCTAAACCATTGCTCTCAATTTCTTACCTGATTCCTAGGCCAGCACAGGTTGGAGTAGCCCTGCTCTAATGGCCTTTGCTATTTACCTCACCCCTTAGAGCATGGAGCCCTTGTAAGATGGGAGAACAGGCAACATCTATATATTCCAGGGACTCATTCCTGATTCTTCCTTAGGTTTTAGAGGTTTTTTCTTTTTTAACATCTTTATTGGAGTATAATTGCTTTACAATGGTGTGTTAGTTTCTGCTGTATAACAAAGTGAATCAGCTATATGTATACATATATCCCCATATCTCCTCCCTCTTGCGTCTCCCTCCCACCCTCCCTATCCCACCCCTCTAGGTGGTCACAAAGCACCGAGCTGATCTCCCTGTGCTCTGCAGCTGCTTCCCACTAGCTACCTATTTTACATTTGGTAGTGTATATATGCCAATGCTACTCTCTCACTTCATCATTAGAATAACGCTGACTTCCGCCGAAGGGGATTTGTCTGCGCTTCGTACTGCTGATCTAGAGCTACGCAACTCTAAAGTTCCTTGGAGAACAATGAAAGAAATGTCTGAGAGAGGACTGGGCAAACCCTGGCAGGTCACTGTCTCAGCCTTTCCTGTGTGGAAGCAATGGGTATTTTGAAAAGCATCCTGAAAACACGTCAAAGGTCTAAGAATTGTGATCACTGGGGCTGGTGAGTCATGGCTCAGCCTGGCAGTAATGCAAACGCCAGCTACACTATGGGTGGCTGTCTATTCAAAGACCTGCCACTGGAACCATGAGGGGGGCATCCCCTAAATGGCTAAGGACAGGAAAAGAGGGCAAGCTTGTCCACAGTACTCGAGAGCATCTGGCAATTAACTGAGAGGGAATGGTGGCCCAGTTAAAATACTTTCTTTGCTTCCAGAAGAAGCAAAGAAAGCTCAGGATCTACCATACCAAAGGACTGGTTGCACCGCAGACACAAGATTGGGTGTGATCGTCCTTTAGTAGGAGAAGCTGGAAAGTGAGGTAGGACATACAGCCTGGGGGATAGGACTCCATTTCCTAGAAACAATTTCAAAAGCAGCTTTATTGGTATATAATTGGCATCCAATACACTTCACATACTTACAGTGCACAATCTGACAAGCTTTGACACACATATAAAGCTGTGCAACTACCACCAACTTCACAATAAGGAGCGTATCCATCATGACCCAGTTTCCTGGTGCCTTTTGTAATCCCTGCTTCTCACTGCTTCCCACCCCACCTACCAGGCAACACTTTCTGTCACTACAGATTAGTTTGCATCTTCTAGAATTTTATGTAAATGAAAGCATACAGGATATACTCATGCTTGGTCTGACTTCTTTCATGCAGCAAAACTATTTTGAAAAAAAAATTATTTTCAGATTTGTTGATGTTGTTCTATCTATCATTGTTGTTAATTATTTTTACAGTTGAGTAATCCTCCACTTAGAAGCAATTTTATATCTCAAGCAAGATTATCTTGGGACTAAGATTCTGAGGTGTTAAGGGGAAGTTTATGATGACTTGGGCTTTCCTTAGAGTGGAGATTGCGACTACTATCCTGGAAAGTAAACCTTTTTTGCCTCAAAATTAAGGAGAGAACAAAAACATCAGCCACTTAAGATTCTTAAATGACAAAAAGGATTGTGCAATATCCAAGGTCTGGGGGCTGTAAGGAGAAAGGGACCTGAGAGATCAGGGACATTGTTTTTACTTAAGATAATGCTCAGACCACCCTGACTCTCCATTTCCTATTTGGTTTGTTTCTTCCCTTGTAGTGGGAAATGCTCCGAAGAGAATGTTCCCACCACAGTTATGATTTTGTATTTGGAACTGCTATAAAGGAAGACTATTTGTAAAGCAACTATACTCCAATAAAAATTTTAAAAAAGGAAAAAAAAAAAAAAGGGAAGACTACTCGTCAACCACAAATGCATCCACAATTAGAGTTATTCGCATTTGTTCATTCATTCACTCGCTTACCATACATGTACAAGGTGTCATCTGTAGGCTGGGCATCATGCTGGGGATATAGAGAAACACCAAAGACGTATAGAAAGACTTGGTTTCTGCTTTCACAGAGTTATAGGGTGTGCAGGCTTATGGCTAGCTAGTTTTACAACAGACTCCTTCACAATAAATGAGAGATCAGAGATGGCACACAGGTCAACATGGTGGTTGGAGCCAAGCTGATACCACTGTGGAGACTAGAATACAGGACTGAATGTGGATGTGATGGTAGAAGCAGGGTTCTGGTTCACAGACTATCAGGAAGCACAGTGCCCCACTGACAGTGACAGAGAATGCAAACCCAACTCCCCCATATGGGGCAGCGGCGGAAGACGTGGCATGTCTCCTGTCTCCAAAAACCAGCTCTGGATGCGCACATTGTTGTTTGCCCCACCAAAAAGCAGAGCAATCTATTTTTCTAACTAGGTGATGTGGTGTTCTAACAGATTTCTTTAAAAAGCAGACCAGTATTTGTTCCCAATCCTCCTGTCATAAAGTTACACGAAAGGAGCACAAGTGGAAAATAGCAGGATACAAAACTGAATGAGTAAGATTATGACTGTAATAAATCAAATAAGCAACCTAGTCCTTGGAAAGGAAGTATAGTAGGGAAATGTCCAAAGAAAACACCAAAAATGTGAAAAAAACCACTTGTTTGTGTCTTCATCAAATTTCCTTTAGTGAGTATTTCGTTATTCAAGTTTTGAAGAATTGCTCTGAAACACAGTCTTTGGGGGAAGTCACGGATTCTCAGCCAAAGGAAACCAAAGTCAATGGTCTGAGTTTGCCTGCAGTCTGGAGAGGAGCCTGGGACCAGGGAGGGACTTTGGGGAAACCAGTGACAGAGGAAGGGTGAGACCTTGCAAAGGGGCTTAGCCAGCTTGAGGGTTCCACCCTGAGGTGCAGAGAGCGATGAAGGGATTCAGATGGAAGTGGGGACTGGAGCCCAGCTGGAGAGCAGTGCAGAGCCAGGCATAGACAGCCTTCAAAGGACCAGGACCTGGCTGGGTGACCATGAGAAAGTATTTTCTTTGGGCCTCAGGATCCTTGTCTGTAAATGGAAAAGCAAGACTGGATCAGCTTTAAGGTCCCTTCTAACTCTAAATTGTAGGAATCTGAGTTGTCTGATTCATTTCAACGTCTATCCACTGAAGACCTTCTATGTCTGAAGCACTGTGCGTGGACAACCACAAACATCTCTTCAATTTAGCTCACATCAATCAGAAACAACTGAACACCTATTAATAAATGTATAGTGATGTATTTTTCTAGAAAAAGAGTTGTGCAAAGCAGTCTCTGATTAGAGCAAAGGCTAAGAGAGCAAATCTACCTCTTGTATAACGTGATAATTCATTCTGGTTAGGGACATGGGAAAAAGGATTCTGCAGGAGTCATGGAACAGAAATTGACACACATCTCAGAGGAGAGATGCCAAGGTATTGAGTAAAGGCCTGCTGCCCTCATAGGCATCGCTCTAGGAAGAGGTGTCCCATTGTCACTCCCAGAACCATCTCCAGTTCTCACTGTTGACTAAAGTCAGAGGTAAGCTGCTGTCTGTTGGTGAGGAATGTGAGAACTCACGCACAGATGGGTGAGGCCGGAAGCTAAGGGAAGGTCAGAGAGAAAACAAACAGGGTTTCCTGTGATGAGTCACTGCCTTCTTAGAAACAACTTCAGAGGCCGCCACAAAGTCCCCAGCACCTGCCTGTTCAAGGCTTGCACTTTGTACAGAAGAAAATGTAGCAAACAAAGTACAGAGCCACATCTGAGAGCCCATAGGCCACGCGCAAGGCAGAGGCCTGAGAAGGAGCCAGGCTGAGCCAGGGACATGTGACAATTTGCACATCGCCTGCCTGTGTCTCCAGGGCACACCTGTGGGTGGGCTGAAGATTCTGCGTTCAAGTTCTCCTTTTCTTTAAAAGGAGCAAACTTTGGGCTGTTGTTTTCTTCAATAGTCATAGCTTGAATTTTCAGATAAAGTTTTTTTTCTTCTTCTCTTTTCTATTGTCCTGTGACTAAGGTCAGTGTAAATCAGATAAAGTTTTTAAGTGTAAAAAGCTTACCGAATCTAGAAAAAAAAACCAAATTTGACCATCATTCTGGGTCTATTAAGCAAAATGAGACTCGTTGGACCCCACATGGGATGAATTCTTTTTCTTGGTTTATATTGATCTGAAAACAAAACCAACATTTATTTCATCCCCCATTAAAAGAGTGTGGTTTATACACAGTAGAGTAAAAAGCCCATAGGTGGTCTCAGGCCACAACTACATGATACATACAACAAAACTAGGAGAGTAAACGAAGATATAAGAAGACATAAGAGCCAGAATTCAGGGGATCCAACTCAGGAGAGAGGTGGAAGGAAATTCCAGGATGACGATGAGGAAAACATGCAGCAGCCCTAGAGAAACACCAGTCCTGATAGGGGAAGGGGGACAAGAGCCTCTATGAGGCTCTCTCTCAGGAAAAAAACTAACCATATTGTTTGTGTATAGATCAAGATGTGATTTACAGATCTGTAAGAGAGCTCTGTATAGAAAACTAAGCAACGAAGCAAATTAAAACAAAAATAAATCAAATAACTCCAGGAGTAAAGAGTTAAATAAGAAAGGAAGAACAATCCTGGTACCTTATATGGCTCTGCTTTAATGATATTTACATGCTTGTAGAAATGTGATCACTAAATATTGATTTAATCCACATCACGAACAGTGTTATAACCATATTTAGAGAAAGGAAGGGAATGAGAGAAATGGGGAATATAAACGTGAGAAACTAAACCCTCCTCTTACACAGCAGAAAGTCAATGCATAATATCTAAACCTGAAAAATCAACGAATAGTAGTATAAGCATGTAATTTAGAAAGTTTTAATATTTAGAAGTGGTTGCCTCTTTGGGGTGAAAGCAAGTGTGGGGTACAGTGAGCATGGCAAGTATTTCTTGATGTAAGGCTTATAGTATACTATCAATACTCTGACTTTTTCAACTATGTACATGTATTACTTTGGTTTAAAAAAAAAAGTTTAAAGAATGTAGTCTAAAGGGTCCTTTTTTTTTTTTCCTCTTTGGATCAGTGGGAAAAAAGAAAGAAAAAGAAAAACATGTACTAAAAGTTGAGTAGTACCATCGACAGAGGAATGAATAAAAAAGATGTGGTACATATATACAATGGAATATTACTCAGCCATTAAAAGAATGAAATAATGCCATTTGCAGCAACATCAATAGACCTGGAGATTATCATACTAAGTGAAGTAAGTCAGACAGAGAAAGACAAATATCATATGATATCACTTATATGCGGAATCTTAAAAAAATGACACAAATGAACTTATTTACAAAACAGAAACAGACTCACAGACTAAGAGAATGAACGTATGGTTACCAGGGGGAAGGGTTGGGGGGAGGGATAGATTGGGAGTTTGGGATTGACATGTACACACTGCTATATTTAAAATAGATAACCAACAAAGACCTACTGTAAAAAAAAAAAAGAAAGAAAAAAATAAGACATATACTAAAAACACAAAAAAAAGAAAATAGAAAAAAAGACCATATTTATAATTATTTCTATTGTATGCATAGAAAAGGATCTAAGATGACATACATCAAGGTGTTAACTGTAATAATCTCTAAGTAGTAGAATTATAAGCTTTTTCTTCTTTTTAAATTTTATTTATCTGTATTTTATTCTATCTTAATATATTTAATAACATTTAACAGGGATCATATATTGCCTCCATAAAAAATTTTTTAAAAATAAAGCCTTTAAAGTAAAAAAGAGAAGGAAAAGAGAAAGAACACAAGAAGGGGGGAAAAGTGGATCCTAGTTCAGAAATCAGGCCCTGCCACTTCCTAGGTTTTTTATATTAGATATGTTTTCATCCTTTGGAGCTTTAGATTCATCAGTCATAAGATGGGGATACTGCTACCAGTTCTGTCTCCCTAGAGGAGTTAGTGTGAGAGGTTATTGCAATAGTTGCACAAACCTGCCCAGATGTAAAGCCTGCTATTACACACACAAGGTGTGGTCAGGGCCATGGGAAGAACGTGCAAAATGAGGGAGTCCTTGTACTTTACCCGATCCCTGATGGCATCACTGCCCTTCTTCCCTAGAGATGTCCACTAACTCAGAGCTCCTTCAGCCCACCTCAGGACAATCTCTCTAAAGCTCCTTACCACGAGAGCTGGCTGGAGCTTGAAATTCAAGAACACCTCCTTTGTGCCTCTCCTCGTTTCTTTAGGGGCAGCCTTGCTAAATCAGATCTTCTATATTCCCCTTATTCAGGGAATTTCCATTTTCCAGGATGCACTGACTCGTCTCTCTTGCCTCACTAGGCCCACTCCCCCAGCTGCAATTGCCCCCCGACCACTCTTCCTTCTACTCCCATCCTGACCTAACCCAGCTGAATGCTGCCATGTTGGGATTTTGCCTCAAAGGTGTGTTCCTCCTAAGTCTTCCACCAGAATAAGAGACTTAGTCCTGACGACATTCCCCTTAGAAGAAGGTTGCTCTGAAAGGCCCAGGATTCAAGCCCAGAATCCAGGAGAGATGTAAAAGTCTGCAGCAAGGAGGTGAGTAGTATTTAAAAGTTAATCAACTTCCATCCAAAGCTTTGGAAGTCAGGCAGTGCCCCACCAGCCAAGTCATAAAACCTGAACCACCAACCCATGCTCTGCCTTCATCCTCACCATCAAAGCCATTTGCCCTGCATTTGATACAAAGAAATGCTCTAAAAAGAATCCTGAACCAGGAGTTGTTAGAGGATACAATCCCCAGTCACATCTCCACCTCTGACTAGCCATGAGATCTTGGCAAGACATGTAAGCTCTTTGCATCTCAGTTTCCTCACCTGTACAATGAGACAATAACCACACTGGTTTCATGCTAAAGTAGCAATCCTCTCCTGAAGGCGTGCTCACAGCTTCCACCATCTTTGGTTCCTCTGTTGGTTTCCAGAGTTTCCTCTTACTCTATTCTTGCATTTTGCTTCCTCCCAGTTCTTTACCCAATCTCCTGGGCACACAATCAACTTGCCTTTGAACAAAGAGAGAGTCCAGCTGCCTCTGCCTCCTTAGCTCCCAGACACCAAGGATCTCCTCTTCCCCCATGGGGGCCTCCAAGAGCTGTCCTCCAAGAGGATAAGGTCCTCCAAGCCACCTGGAAGTAGGAGCCACTGAACACACAGAGGGACAAGACGCCTAGGAGCTGCCACAGCCCTTGATAGAGTATCGGGGCTTTCTGGCCATATCAAGGACACATATCTGCACAAAAATGATTATGTAGAAAGCTACTTTGAGTTGTAAAACTTAATCCTCAATCTGTTAAAGTTACAAACATAAAAATCTAGGTCTTCCTTAAACTTTTAAGTTCAATGTAGAGAGATTATTCCTCTTTATTTAGCAAATGTTAATCACCTTTAAGGGAGCTTTTAATCAATGTTTGATTCCATTCACAAATTTAGTTTATGAAACTCAAACATTTTAAATCATGTTTATATATTGAATATATTTAATCACTCATAAGTATGTCAACTGACTAAAAAAAGCCTCTTATAGATCCAATAAATTAAACTTTAAAATGTGACAAATCTTAGATTCTCTCAAGTATTCCAATTTTTTAAAAATTAATTATTTATTTTTGGCTGCGTTGGGTCTTTGTTGCTGCATGTGGGCTTTCTCTAGTTGCGGCAAGCGGGGGCTACTCTTCATTGCGGTGTGTGGGCTTCTCATTGCGGTGGCTTCTCTTGTTGCGGAGCACGGGCTCTAGGATGCGCGGGCTCAGTAGTTGTGGCACGCAGGCTCAGTAGTTGCAGCGCATGGGCTTAGTTGTTCCGTGGCATGTGGGATCTTCCCGGACCAGGGATCGAAACCATGTCCCCTGCATTGGCAGGCAGATTCTTAACCACTGAGCCACCAGGGAAGTCCTGTATTCCAATATTGACTGATTGTAATTCTTGAATGTCTTTTCATTTAAGATCACAATACTAAATCCTTTTCTTTTTTTTTTGGCCACACCGCACGGCATGCGGGATCATAGTTCCCCGCCCAGGGACTGAACTGGTGTCGCCTGCAGTGGAAGCACGGAATCTTCAACTGTACCGCCAGGGAAGTCCCTAAATCAATTTCTTGATTGGTATTTTAAACTGGTATCAAAAGGGTGATCATTACTCTAATAGGTCAATTTCCCTTAACTATTGCAAAGACTTAAAATACCAAATGTGTAAAAATTAACACAAATATTATGAGTCTGGTGATTCTCTTAAACGTTTCTACACGTATTTATAAATCCTTACAGGATTAAAAATACTTACCCAATTCCACAGTTTACATTACAATTCACTCTTGGTGTTGTACATTCTGTGGGTTTGGACAAATGTATAATGACATTGTAATGTAAACTATGAACTTTGGGTGATTATGATGTGTCCATGCAGGTTCATCAATTGTAACAAACGTACCACTCTGATGGGGGATGTTGATAATGGCGGAGGTTATGTATGTGTTGGGACGGGGGTATATGGGAAATCTCTGTACCTACCTCTTTAGTTTTGCTGCTCTAAAACTAAACCTAATACTGCTCTAAAAATATAAAGTCATAATCTTTTAAAAAATGTTTACTGTCTATGGAAACAACACCATCTTAAATAGTTTTGTGTTCCCCTCCCAGGCCATTTCAAGGGTACCATCTCAGCTGGACTGGGTTTGTTAACGACCAGAGAGGCCCCTGGTGGTGACACCACAGATTCCTGCCTCCGTTCGACTGTTGTGTTGAGGACTATTTCCGAGTTGCCTTGTCTCACAGCCTGCCTCCCATAGATTCCGGACACTCCTTACCTGATTCTTTTCTCTCCCAGTTCACCACTTGGTTAGTTTCAACCAATCTATCTTCTGCTCCATTCCAGTCTGAAGTTTTTCTTGGTCATCCTTTGAGCACCACAGCTCTTACAGATATTTCAGTGCCACCCCATGGACTTTCTCACAGTCTCGTCCAACTCTGTTTCACAGCTCCAAGTTCATGCCATTGATGGGTAGAGGAAGGTGAGGTGAGACGATGGAGTAGGCAAAGCATATTTAGACTTCTGAATGGCTTCTCCCATGGCACCCACCTCTCTATGAGGATCAGGGAACAAGCAGGGATGTATCATTGCCCCTGCACTCTTCCTCCCTAGTGGGGTCATCTCATTCACCGCTCATCTGCCTGACCTCAGAATTCTCCCTGCAGAGTCCTGAAGGCGTACCAGGGTCCAGGCATCCCAAGGTCAGTTCACAGAGCCAAAGGGCTAATCAGATCGGCAAGTAATTTTGCTCATATCTCTGTCTGTCTCTGTCTCTGTCTCTCTCTCTCACACGTACACACACACACACACACACACACACACCCTTCTATACAACTGATCCTCTGTTGCTTGGAACTCAGGCTCAAAATCATTCCCCTATCAACTATCATGAGGCCAGGCACTTACAAACTGAAACCCCTAAGCAGGTTACATTAATTCTATCATCTCCTTCAGCTATTGACAAGGGAGCTGCCTAACCTATTTCCTTTTTGGTCTTCTTTTACAGCACTCTCACCTGAATATCAAATAGGTTTTTGTACTGAGGCAGACAAGTTGAATGACTAGTTGAAAACAGATCATTTTGGTGGGAGGGGAATAACTGAACAAAATAGACATGGCAGGTCTCCCTCTTCCCACCAAGGCAGTGAAAGAACACTGGGCACAGAGTCAGAGGGCTTAGTCGCCATGCTGATTTCTCCTACAAACTGCATCTCGGGACCAACTTCTGTGAGCGTTAGTTCCTTCACCTGTGGCATCACTGACATGGACATAGGAGCAAGTGATAAGGGTGTTTCCAAGATTAAATGTAAGAGCACGGAAAACACTTGAAGTCTTTTCTTTAGTTAGGTACCAGGATCTGACATGCTCCTGGTTTTCCTCCAGCCTCACTGACCAGCCTTAGTATCTTTACTGGTTCCTCTTCATCTCCCCAGCCTCTATTGATTGGGTTCAATACTTGGACTTCTCCTTTCCATCTCTACTTATTTACTTGATCATATTATCCAGTCACATGGCCTTTAATATCATCTGTAGGCTGATGACTCCCACACTCCAACCTGCAGCCCAGAACTCTCCCTTGATGTCCAGACTTGTATTTCCACCTGCCTACTTATCATCTCAGCTTGGGTGACAAATAGGCATCTCAAACAATCCATTCCAACCCTACTTTCCTGCTGTCTTTCTTTGTTCAGTAGATGGCAATTCCATCCTTCCAGTTGATTGGATCCAAAACTGTTCAGTCATCCATTACTCATCTCTTTCATGCCTCCTGTCTATTCCATCAGCAAATCCTTTGAGTCCTATCTTCAAAAGCTGTCCTGAATCAGACGGTTTTCTACCACCCCCATTGCCACCACCCTGATGCAAGTCAACATTACATCTCACCTGGATTCTTGTTCTAGTTTCCTAAGTGGTCTTCCTGGTTCTGACCTTGCCCCCTTCCGCCCTCCTCGGTCTGTTTTCAACACAGCTGATATCTTGATCTTGTTAAAATATAAATTAGATCATGTCATTCCTATCCACAAAACTTTCCAATTTCTCCCCATCACATTCAGAAAAATTACTATTACACATCACTTACTATAAAGTGGGAATCATAACAGTGCCTACTTCATAGGGTTGTTGTGAGGATTAAAAGAGTCAATACATGTAAAGCACTTAAACTAATACTCATTGAGTGTTTACTATGTATCAAGCACTGCCCTACATACTTTAATTTATATATATTAACTCATGTATTAACTCATTAATTCTCATAAGTATTCTGAGGTATATACTGTTATTATACCCATTTTACAGTTGAGGAAACTGCATTACAGAGAGGTTAAATAACCCTCCCAAGGACACACAGCTAGTGAGTAGCAGTTGGCCTCCAAAGCCTGTGCTTTCACTACCCTCACTAGTCAGTAAGGCTTCTTCTGTGACATACTCTGTAGATGCTGAATAATATCCCTTCATATGGAGGGACCATTCCTTTACTTACCCAGTTCCTCACTAAGTCATCTGATCATTCCAGAGGTTCTCACTAAAGCCAATAAATCCATTTATTCAATAAATATTGAGTGACAATATTCTAGGCACTGGGGACACAACAGTGAACAACCAAAAAACGGGCACAAAACTCTGTCCTCATGGAGCTCACATTCTTTTAGAAGTATTTTTTTCTAACGGAAGTGTCACTAGAGGCCTGACTTGTGTGCATGTTGACTAATGGTTCTTCTCTCCTTAGGCGATCAGGCTCAGCTTTATTCGTTTGGCACATCTCTTGGGCAAGGCACTTGGCTAACTTCTGTGGGAGGAACATGAATGACTCAAATGCGGACCTTGCTCTTGAGAAGGTTGTACATTAACGTGGGCCTGGGTATCTCTAAGAAGCAGTTCTTGTTGAACTTGTTTCTGGGTCGGCCCCATGCCTTTTTCATTTGCATACCCCTCATTAAACATCAAAGGTGCCTAAAGGGGAAGAACATTCATGTTGTTTCCTTTTTCTCCTCCTACAGAGCCTAGAAGACTGCTTCGACTACAGTGGCTTCTCAGCTTTATATTCTTTCTTGAGTACCAATTCTAGAAGGAGTCCTCAAAAAACTATTTGGCCACAGTTGTATTCCCCATTTTTCTGCCCTTATTAAGGCCACAGGAATTTAGTTCATCTGCAGACAGAAGAAGGAAAGCACTAAGGCTATGAGCTACCTTTTATAATTATGAATATTTTAATAGTCCTCTCCCTGACTATTTTTAACCATTTGGCCACTAGGATGGAGGAACCTTGATAATCTACCAAATCCTCACTTAAAAATACAAAAGACTAATTGTCTCTCTCTCTCTGTCTCTCTCTCTCTCTCTCACACACACACACACACACACACACACACACACATCCTTCTTAAAGTCCTTCAATGATTTCCCATTTTAGGGAAAAAATAGCCAATTCCTCAGCCAGGTATCCAATTGCCAAAGGCACCAAGTGTCCTGGCTGCTCCTGCCTCTCCAGTCTGGCCTCACTGTGTACCATGAGTCCCCTTGCTTTCTGCACTCCAACCATAGGGCCTGATGGTGGTTCCCCAAACAAGCCCACTCCATTCTGCCATAGGGCTTTTGCATGTGCAGTTCCCTCTTCCTGGACAGCACTTTTTCTCCAACCTTCAGATTCAACTCAGTCATCACTTCCTTGGGCCAGCCTTCCCTGGCCCTGGGCCCCAGGCTCCACCCAGCATCATACCTTCCCAAAGCACCAGTACCTATCCTTTGGGCCCCCAGTCATCTGTGCACTCATAACAGTTGTAATTTTACTTAAGTGAAAATATGTCATTACTGTCTCTCCTCTCCACTAAACTCTATGCATCATGAGTGCAAGGACTATTTCTGGTTTCGCTCACTGTTCTATATCCAGAGCTGAGCGCAGTTCTGGAAACTAAAAAAAGTGCTCATTCATCCAATGAATGTTTAATGAGTCCCTTCTTGTGCCCAGCCTTATTCTATATGGTGGGAATATAGCAGCAAACAAGCCAAAGTCCCTGTCTTCCTGGAGCTTACATTCTAGTTTTGAAGAAGAGATAATAAACAAATAAGCAAGATGATTTCAGGGAATGAGTGTCCTCAGGATAAGGGGGTAGGATGTGACTAGTGGGGATGGGGTGAGATGCTATTTTAGAAAATGGTCAGGGAAGGCCTCTCTCGGGAGATGGCATGGGAGCAGAGTACTGAGTCCTCTGAAAGGTGGACTGGATTTTCAGTGCAAGAATTGGGATAGTCCCAGGCAGACCAGGACAGTTGATCACCCAGCACAGAATGCTGCTGGGAGCCTTGCTTCCTGTCTTCAGCCACTTACCCAGGAAAATGCTGCTCCCACACCTTCTAAATCTCTTTTCTAGAAACACTCACATTTTGGGAAATTAATACAACTTAGAACTTAATAAATGCTTTGTAATGATGAGGAGGCTTCCCAGGCATCCACACCCACTCAGCCCAGGAATGATGCTGGCTTGGGGATTCCCACTCACACCAGGCTCCCTCTGTGATCATGAGGCTCTTGGAGGCCCATATTTTGATTTCCACTGGGTGGAATCCACCCACCAGGAAAAGCTCATTTCCTCCCTCTCTCTGGCTCACACTCCCAGCCTGGAAACTTCCCCCACAATACCCCTTAGCAGATTCCTTCTGTGCTCCCTCCTGGCTGGCTATGCTTCCAGCGAGTTCCACTCAACAATAAACTGACTGTAATCAACTACAGAGTGGCGGATCCCTGCCCGGTGGTATTCCCACTCCTTGGGGAACATGTTTAAGCAGACCCTGCCTGAACAATTGGTGGAGGCCCCTTGGCACAGGTGCTAATTCTTCCCACTTTAATTGCTCTAAACTCCCTCTTTAATGGACTTCAAAACAGTTCAGATACAGAGTGAAGTAAGTCAGAAAGAGAAAAACAAATACCGTATGCTAACACATATATATGGAATCTAAAAAAAAAAAAAGAGAAAATGGTCAGAAGAACCTAGGGGCAAGACGGGAATAAAGATGCAGACCTACTAGAGAATGGACTTGAGGATACGGGGAGGGGGAAGGGTAAGCTGGGACAAAGTGAGAGAGTGGCATGGACATATACACACTACCAAACGTAAAATAGATAGCTAGTGGGAAGCAGCCGCATAGCACAGAGAGATCAGCTCAGCGCTTTGTGACCACCTAGGGGGTGGGATAGGGAGGGTGGGAGGGAGGGAGATGCAAGAGGGAGGAGATATGGGGACATATGTATATGTATAACTGATTCACTTTGTTATAAAGCAGAAACTGACACACCATTGTAAAGCAATTATACTCCAATAAAGATGTTTAAAAAAAAAAAAGTTCAGTTCAAGGGCTAATCTTATTTTCTGTTTCGTCTTCAGTCAAATTCCTAAGCCACTGTTAAAAACATCTTTTTTTAAAATAGATATGTATATGTATGTAGAAGTGAATCACTTTGCTGTACACCTGAAACTAACACAACATTGTAAATCAACTGTACCTCAATGAAAAAAATTACAAGAAAACCTACAGACTGGGAGAAAATATTTGCAAATGATGGACCGACAAGTGCTTAATTTCCAAAATATACAAACAGCTCATACAACTCAACAACAAAAAAAACAAACAACCCAATCAAAAACTGGGCAGAAGACCCAAATAGACATTTCTCCAAAGAAGACATATGGATGGCCAACAGGCACATGAAAAGATGCTCAACATCACTAATTATTAGAGAAATGCAAATCAAAACTATAAAGAGGTACCACCTCACACTGGTCAGAATGGCCATCATTAAAAAGTCTACAAATAACAAATGCTGGAGAGGGTGTGGAGAAAAGGGAACTCTCCTATGCTGTTGGTGGAAATGTAAATTGGTGCAGCCACTATGGAGAACAGTATGAAGGTTCCTCAAAAAACTAAAAATAGAGTTGCCATATGATCCAGCAATTCCACTCCTGGGCACATATCCAGACAAAACTATAATTCAGAAAGATACATGCACCCCTATGTTCACAGCATCACTAGTCACGATAGCCAAGACACGGAAACAACCTAAATGTCCATCGACAGATGAATGGATAAAGAAGATGTGGTACATATATATACAATGGAATATTACTCAGCCATTAAAAAGAATGAAATAATGCCATTTGCAGCAACATGGATGGACCTGGAGATTATCATACTAAGTGAAAAAGTCAGAGAAAGACAAATATCACATGATATCACATATATGCAGAATCTAAAAAAAATGATACAAATGAACTTATTTACAAAACAGAAACAGACTCACAGACTTAGAGAATGAACTTATGGTTACCAGGGGGGAAAGTCTGGGGGGGAGGGATAAACTGGGGGTTTGGGATTGACATATGCACACTGATATATTTAAAATAGATAACCAACAAGGACCTACTGTATAGCACAGGGAACTCTGCTCAATATTTTGTAGTAATCTAAATCAGAAAAGAACTTGAAAAAGAATAGATACATGTATATGTATAACTGAATCACTTTGCTGTACACCTGAAACTAACACAAGGTTGTTAATCAACTGTACTCCAATATAAAATAAAAAAAATAAAAAGGGAAACAAGTATTAACATATTAAAAAAAATGACACAAATGAACCTATCTATGAAACAGAAACAAACTCACAGACATAGAGAACAGACTTGTGGTTGCCAAGGGGGAGAGGGGTGGGGGAGGGATGGAGTGGGATTTTGGGGTTAGCAGATGCAAACTATTATATAGGGAATGGATAAACAACAAGGTCCTACTGTATAGCACAGGAAACTATATTCAGTATCCTGGGATAAACCATAATGGAAAAGAATCTAAAAATGAATGTATATACAAGTATAACTGAATCACTTTGATGTACAGCAGAAATTAACACAACATTGTAAATCAACTATAGTTCAATTAAAAAAAAATTACAGAACCTGGCCCACAATGCGGGAGTTAATTAATGAAAAACATACTATAAACAATACATGTTCTCTTAAAAAAACAGCTTCTCTTTTTCTCTTGCCCTCTTTCGCACCTTCCCGTCTCCCTTGCCTTCTCCCCCTGCCTCCCCACCTCCTCCCACTGCTCTGAGTGTCCTGGGGCTCTAGGGTGGAATCTGGAGAGTTCTAATCTCAACTCTCCTCTCACCAACTGTGTGGGCAACATTAGCACCTACCTCATTGGGATGTTAGGAGGATGAAGAGAGTTAATATACGTTAAGCAGTGAGAACAATAGTACAGGTAGGCCTTCAAGTGGATTTATTGAACGAATGAAATGTTAGTTCTTATTCTTGTCCCTGAGATCTGAGGGCCTTTTGTGCCCTGCTCAGAGAGTAAGTGACGGCCTCCTATGGTTTTATTTGAAGAGACAAAATATCCTTTTGTCCAAATGCCTCCCTGCCAACTTTAAAATCCCTACAACTAGCATCTGTATTTAACAGAGCACATGAGGAGGAGGGGAAACATTATAACAATTGTCCCATTCTTTTTCCAGAAGAATTTATCAGATTAAATGGAAGGGGAATACTAGAGCTGGATGGGGGCCGGAAAGAGGATGTGGCTTGTTCACAAGAGAAGGTCAGAAGGGGGCGGGGGGTGTATCATGAAGGCACTGGGCTCTTGAGTGAGTGAGGAGAGCTGAGGTAGAAGGCATGGAGAAGGAGAAAGAAAGGCTGTGGAAAGGAGAGATTCTAAGACAAAATTCATCTAGGATGTTGGAAGCAAGTCCTTTCTAAATCAACACACCTTCCCCTGCCTCTCCACTCTACCCAAGTCCAGCTGGGCTGCTTACTGCAGTCAGCCTGGTCAACAGAAAAGAGCCTGGATTTTCAAGCCAGCATGAACTCGGAGCAAATTCCAGTTCTGCCATTTACTCATTGACAAAGTAAATTGACCTCTCTAAACCATGGAATCCTCCTCTGTAAAAAATAAAAACCAAAACACCCTGGAAGAGTAGTTGTGAGGATTAAATAAAGTAACGCAGGCGATGTGCCAGCTTAGTGCCCAGCTCCTAGTAGGTGCACAAATCGTTTTGCTTCCTCCTAACCGTGACCCAACGCGTGCCCAAAATGCACTCAGCCAGCTTTCCCAACACACGCCAAATCCATAACCTCTTGCACATTTTCATGTCTAGCTTTTACATGTAATTTATTACATTTAAGTGCAATTCAACAAAGACTTTATAGAATGCCAAAAGTTTATAGATTTCATAGAATATAAACTAAGTGCTTCAACAAAGACTTTATAGAATGCCAAAATTTTATAGATTTCATAGACTATAAACTAAGTGCTAGGGATGTAACAGAATCAAGTCTTATTTGTTCCCTTCCCCCCCCCCCCAAATTTGTAATCTATAGGGAAGACTGGCAACTAAATATGCAGTTACAATGGTAATGAACATTCCAGTAAGGGAAATACAAGAGCTGTCAGAACACATATGGCTCTCAGATTATATAATAAATGCATACGTGAGATCTATGTCACTTAGGCTGTGTCAGGACTCAGCAATCAAGTACAACCACAATAGAAATCCACACAGACATCCCAGCGAAGCTGATTTTTATGTTGGAGGTAGTTCCAAAGTTGGCACATAACTGAAGACCTCATAAGCAATCATCTTTTTAAAAAAAATTCCCTAAATTACCCATCAAATACAGTACACATGGTTTTTATCCACAATCATGCATAGTTATGTATATGTAAACATGTAATAATGTATAATAATAAAGAATATTTATTAAAGAACAAATATGTAAAATATGTTTATAGATTTTTATTACATAGAAGAGAACAAAAGTTGAATTAGAAAAAGGTTGCAAAATCAACGTTCTTCATGTAAAAACTTTCTGTAGAAATGCATGTTTAAAGTCCTAAAAAGTCCAGGGAACGGTTGCAATGCAAAGCACATTCACACTCTTGTAACCACTCTGGCTTTTTCTCAAAAAAGTGTAAATAAAGGCAATAGACTCAGGAAATCATCCTTTGGTTCTTATAGGATCCAGTTGATCTTACAGAGTAATAGAAAGAAAACTAGCCCCCAAAACCTTGTTAGCCTTATATCCTTGGACAAGTGATGAAATAATAAAATCTCAAGGTTTTAAGGGAACCTAAAGATCAGTAGTCCAACCTCTCATTAGATGTTTCAGTCCTTCCCAAGGGACCAAACAGCTTCTACTCAGATAATTCCAGCGGCTGGAAACCACCCAATCCTTAGGAACACCTCCAGCAATAAGTGATTTAAACATACAATTACTTCAAAAATTTAATACATCACAATAATGTGTTGCCCATAAAAAAGAATGAAATAATGCCATTTGCAGCAACATGGATGGACCTAAAGATTACCATATTAAGTGAAGTAAGTCAGACAAAGACAAATATCATATGCCCATATATAGTATATGTCTAAATATAAAATCCATATTATATGTAGAATCTAAAAAAAATGATACAAATGAACTTATTTACAAAACAGAAATAGACTCACAGACATAGAAAACAAACTTATGGTTACCAAAGAAGATAGCAGGGGGCAGGGGGTGGGCGGGAGAGATATTAGGAATTTGGGATTAACATATACACACTACTATATATAAAATAGGTAAACAAGAAGGACCTGCTGTATAGCACAAGGAACTATACTCAAGATCTTGCAATAATCTATAATGGAAAAAAATCTGCAAGAATATATATGTATGTATAACTGAATCACTTTGCTGTACAACTGAAACTAACACAACATTGTAAACTAACTATACTTCAATTTAAAAAATAAAGGGAAAAAATAATGTGTTGCATCAGGATCTTTCTGGCATTGTTTCACTTTAAAACTATTATGAAGAATTTACTCTGTAATATCCTTAGGTGTATAAAAGGTTCATACAAATTGATTTTTTAAATCACTAAGATCTGAAATGATAAAAGTAACAACATAAATCGATAATCACAACATCTGTATTAAAAAGTTCAGTCTAGCTCATTTAACAGGCAAAAAGGATCTCTTGTTATTTAATCACACTCCATTAAATAACAAAGGTTATGAAAATGGTAATATGCAACGTTAGCAAAGGAGCAATGAAACACACTTAGGAACCCGTGATAGAATGTAGACTGCTACACATTCTATGTATTTCAATTTGGCAATACTCATCTGTCAAAGAATAAAGACCAAGATCACCAGAGGTTCATTTGTCTGTTTGTTTGTTTTAAACCACAGCTGAGCCTACTAATTTACCAGTCAAGCCAATACACACCAATGGAGAAATTAGCAGAGTAGTTCCGTGAAGGGGAAAAAGTGTGTGTGTGGCAGGGTAGATTTGTTTGTGTTTTTGTTTTTGAAGTGCTAGGAAGGAGGAGTGCCTGTTGATTATTCTAACTAAGCACTGAAAACTAGCACTCTGAGTAGGCAGTTGGTTTAAACAAGTCCCATTTCACACTGGTGAGAAAAGTCTTCAGTCAGGTCTGGGGCGGGGGTGGGGAGGTCCCCTTAAAGTTCATGGTCCTTTATTAGCCTCAGCACGTTAGAACAAGTTGGGATGAAACATAACCTTTAGTTTTGATATTTCCTAGGCAAGTCTTGCTGTAAGTGACAATTTTTCTCTCTATTCATTGATTCAACAATGAGCATGAAGAACCAACTCCATGCTGGACGCTGGCAATGCCGTAGTAAGGAAGGTGGATAAAGTCCCTGCACTCATGGAAACTGCCACTTAGCAATGTGATCTCGTCACAAAAATGTTTATGTTATTTGACCTAAAAATTCCACTTCAGGAAACCCATGCTAAGGAGATAATAAATAAAATGGTCAAATATTTATACACAAAGATATTCACTGGAGTATTGCTTAGCAAAAAAAAGAAAAAAGAAAAAAAAATGGAAACAACCTAAACTTCCAACAATAGGGAAACAGTTGAAAAAAATACATTCATAAAATTGACTATAAAAGGCTTAATAACATGGGAAAACATGATATAACTTTAAGCAAGGTAAATATTATGAAATAACACAGATTGTGGTCTCAATTATATTAAATGAATATTAAAAATACCTAGACAGAAACATACCTGAAGTGCTAATATTATTGGTATATGAATGTTATGAATTTTCATATGAATGAAAGTTTTTTCTCTTTATATTTTGGTTTATTTGTTTTTGTGACAGCATGTATTAATTTTATAATCTAGAAAGTTCGGCAAGCCCCTGATCCCCTCCCAGAAAAAGAAGAAACCATAACAAAAACAACCCCCGAAACTAGGCAAAACTGAAAAGTGCTCTACAAATGGCTTAGCTGTGTGTTTGCAGTTAAGATCCTGTCACCTAGGACTCTGTGTCTAAAGGCAGAATTTCCATGAGAATTAATCTCATTTTTGCTCCTACTGACTCTATAGAAGCTGCTCTCTCCATGGTTTATCCCAAGAGGAGCAAACAAGAGTGACACAGACTTTTCAGAGGGAGACAGTGTCTCTCACTCCTCACCCCTGGTATTGTATGACCAAGGAAAAAAAATCCCACGTCTCATTTCTACAGGCCACGGTAGTTAAGGAGACTCCTTCACATACATTCTTATCTTGAGCCTCACAGCAACCCCCAGACGTGAGAAGCTGGGAGATGTCAGCGACCCTGCCCCGAGTCTCTCACTGGCAGTAACCAGGGCATCAGGACTCAGATGCAGGCCTAGGGGCTCCAGGCCCTGTCGTGTCCATGGCACTGACAGGACCCTGGTCCATGGCAGGCATCCAAGGACCCACTTGGTGGAGTTGAGGCGGACTGGCCAGTTATTCCACCAACACTAGTCTTACTGTAAGCTCAGCTGTGTCCAGTTAAATCTACCAAAAGGCACCATAGCTGTAGAGACAGTGAGATTTCACACCTATTAATACAAACTCTTCTTCCTTCCCCCTTTTTCCCTCTTTAACTTGTCTTTCCAGTGAACACAGGAGAATGGATATGTCACTAAAGTAGACTACGCCAACACTAACATTTATTATCCAAGAGCTAAGTACTTCTATATAGAAAAGTTACGGTAAATCGTTCTCTTGTCAACAGATAAAATACCTACACACAAGCTTTGACTTCCTTATCTGTCAACTGGATTGACGGGCACCTGCCCTTCCCATCCTTTCCATGTCACAGGGTTGTTTAGGGGTCAATTGAGATAAAGACGGTGCGAGAGAGCACGTGGACTAAGAGATGGCTCCTTCCTTAAGTAAGATGCTATTAAATGCAAACCCGGAGACCGGGGTCCCGTGGAGTCCCCCAGGAACAAGGAGAGGCTAGCCCGAAGGGCCCGTGCGCCAGTGCAGGCCTAACGTGACTCTGGCTGCCCCTGCCTAGCAGAAATCCCCGGTGCTATCGCAGGGGATCAAAGATCACAGCCCCTCAGCAGCCATCAAGTCGTAAAGATGCTCAAAATCGCCAGCGAGCTGCCGGGCGGGGGATGAAGTCCTCGGCTACTGAGCTGCTCGGGGCGCACGGCGCCTGCGCGCGCAGCTGCCCCCGAATAAATAAATAACCGCGCGGGCGGGCGGCTGCTCCCGCCCGGCGCTCTAGCCTGCCTGGCCCGGCTCGCCGCTCACGTAGCGAGAGCGTGAGTCAGCGCGTTCGACCGCAGCCCAAACCCGGGTGGATGCCCTGGCCCGCGCCGCCCGCCTGCACGTACCGCCGGCTCAGGACGCCCGGCGCTCCTCGCCGTGGGCACCCGGTGTGGGCTGGCGGGAGGGGCACCTGGGCTTGAAAGCCATGCGGGAGTGGGCTCGCCTTTCCCTGGCCAGGTCCTCCGCGGGAACTCGACTTTGCCCTTTTCCCTGTGTGCTTTCCCACTTGGAGCCGCACGTTTGGCCCGACCCGGTGGTCCCTCGCCCAGCGGTCAGGAGGTAGATGGAGAAGGGGGCTCTGGGTTCCAGCTGCAGGGGTCGAGTCCAGGGCAGACAGGGGAGGCTGAGGCCAATAAATTAAGGGAGATAAGTCCCTTATCAATTTAATGTCACATGCAGCGGGGACTTACTCGAGTCGGCCTGCATTTCCTCAAATCTGCACCTGTTTAGTTACAACAACTGACTTTATAAGAGGAAGTTGCCTACGTGCCTGCGGGCTGAAGGACGGAATTAGAAGTACTCTCGACTGAACGTGTGAACAGAGCAGGGCCTCCTGTTCCGCTGTAGACCTACAGAGTCTCAAGACTGGGCCCCCTGAGGGCAGAAAAAATTCCAAGTCCTTCTTTGCCCTTTGGTAAAAGAGCCTATCCCAAATTAAGGCGCGTTATAAAGCTCTCCACTTCCTGCAGCTGGGACGTGCCTGTGTCACTTTTTCAAAGTCTGTGCCACTTTTTCAAAGCCTGTGCAAGGGGGTAGGCATGTTATGGGGAGGGAGACAGGAGAAGCATGCTCACGAAGGGAAAGAGAGAGATGAGGAAGGGAAGAGGAAACGTTAATCAGGAAAGGAGCACTGAAGAATGAGTGAAGTGATTAACAGAACATTATTGCGCCCCTAATGGGGGTCAGCACATCTGGGAACTGGAGATGCAAAGTGGCTCCCATGGTCCCTGCCGTCAAGGGTTCACAGTTGAGAGGGGTACACCAATTAAGCAGAGAGTTAAACATAAGGGAGACTTAATGCAATGGTTCAGCACCCAGGCTCGGGAGCCAGGCTGTCACTATGCCAGTTCTGCAGCTTACAGCTTACATGTGACCTTACCCAACCGATTGACTGTCCCCACTCCCCCACTTCATTTTCCTCGTTGGAAAAATGAGAATGGTGAAAACAGGACTTTTTAGGACTTTTCAGAGAACTGAATACATTAATCCAAGCAAAGTCCTTGAACAATGCTGTGCATTCACTAGGTGCTCAATAAATATTGTCAACAGAATGAATGAAGGAGACCCAGGCAGGGCCAAGTACAGCAAGGCAGGATGTGTACTGCACAACTCCAGAAGTCACAGACACATAGATGTGAATGGAACTTTCCAGAGCTGTGTGGCGTGGTAGTACTGAGTACAAGGGTCTATTTTAATATCGTTCATAATAGCAAAATATTAAAAATTCAAATACATTTATTCATGATTAAAATGTGGTACATTCATAAAATGGAGTACTACTAAAGCCATTAAAAGGAATAAATTACATCTATGTGTATCAAAATGGATGTCTCCAAAATATACTGAATGAAAAACAGTAAGTTGCAAAATGATACAGCATGATGCCATTTATATAAAGAAAGCAGACACAAAAAATTCTGTATATTTTATATATGTGTGTGTTTTTTTAAATGCTGGATGAATACCCACAAACTTAAAGGTACCTCTGGATGGAGGTAGAGGGATTAGGATTTGAAATGGCGGTCATTAGGGATTTAGTCTATTCCATATTAGGATGTCATATTAGGATGTTAATTGTCTCAGAGAACAATGTGCTTATATATCCTGTAGGTTTTTGCTTTTTTAAGCTATGGATATGTAAAATAAAACCACAAGCAAATATGTCAACACTGGCTAATTCTGGGTTGCAGGAATATGGGTGATCATTACTTTTTTTTTTAATAGATTCAAAAAATATATTTGATAACTTTTGATCATTACTTTTTCATTTGTATTTTGTGCATATTCATATTTAAAATAGTAGAGGGGTGGGAAAGGGAGGGTGGGAGGGAGATGCAAGAGGGAGGAGATATGGGGACATATATATGTATAGCTGATTCAGTTTGTTATACAGCAGAAACTAACACACCATTGTAAAGCACTTATACTCCAATAAAGATGTTTAAAAAAAAAAAGTCACTTAACCTTTTGGTGCCTTGTTTCCTTCATATATCAAAAGGGAAATAATAACTAGATTTGTTGTGAGACAAAATTCAATAATGAGAAAGTGCTTTGAAAAATATGAAACTGTACCAGTATGAGGCAATTTTGTTATTATATAGCCTAAGTTGCTTTGGTCTTCTAATTTTTGTTGAAATTAAACATTTGAACACAAAATATCAATTTTGTAAAGAGAATATAGCAAAATAAACAGTAGTAAAAAGAAAAAAGAAAATAGTTAACAACCTTGCAGCGGAAGTGGTATGAAAGTTATGGAAGGGGTGGGCCTGGAGGGCATGTCTTGGGTAAAGCTAGGCTCACTTGCCCAGAACCTTTGGTCCCAACAGAGGACAGAACTGGCTTCCCGAGCCCCCTCTATTCTAACTGCACCCTATGGCAGGAGTGGGTGCCTCTGGCACACCAGGGCTGCCAGCGGTCTGGGCCAGACCTTCCCTGAGTGTGGTGTTGCTGGGGCCTGTGCTTCGCAAGTTCCTCTTTCAATCTTTAGCCTCCCTAAAATATGGCATGCTGGTGCCTGCTAGGGAAACACCAGATGACCGGAGAACCCCAGAGAGAGGGTGCCGTGCTCCACAAGTGTGCCACCTATGATACCGAACATTTCAGTAAGCTATTGAATGTCACACAGCAAGTGAATGGTAAAAGTGGCCATGGAAAATGAATCCAACTCCCATCTGTGAGGGCCTGCTCTCCCCAGCCTCTGCTGAGGCCACTTTTATGGGTGTTGCCCTCTTTGGGAGCAGCTCAATGCAGTGGTCAAGATTACGGGCTTTGCAGTCACTCACACCTAGGCTCAAGTTGCCAAGGACTATGATTTGGGGCAAGTTACTCAACTCCCCTGAGCCTCTGTTTCCTCTTTATCAAGTGGGGATAACTGCCATGCTGGGAGGACAGAATGGGAGCCCTCGGTCAGGGTGGCTAGGTGTGTAGCATCAGGAAGAGAAGCCTTTTGATAACAGAGCCTATTTGAAAGTGGAGATTATTTCTTATCCTATGGCTGTCCTTAACCCTAATAAAGGGTTAAATAGCTGTGTAGGAAAGGATGAAAGCCCTTGCCTCCATCACACGACACTGATCTTGATAGTGACATCCTAAGAGAGTTTCAGGCCTAGGGACAGTTGTTTTAAGAACGCCACTCCCACCCCGCTTAAAGAACCAGTTGTAGTTTTGTTCCTTAATAGCCAAAATGATCCACTGAAAGCGCCATCTCCAAACAGGATGCTCTTCCATTAAAAAAAGTATATCACTCAGACACCAGTGACTTCTGAAGGAAGCAGACGAAACTTCTGATTTAAGTGAAACACACCAAGAATTCCTTCTTTCTCCCTGGGTTGCTTGTTCTCCCTGACACCCATAAATGAAAGTGTCTACGGGACTTTTAACTCAGTTGTGCTGAAAAGTCACAATTTAAACCCGATTCCCAGCTGCTCCTTTAGAACAAGTTGCACGAGATGCTGTTCAGTCCAGCTAGCCCTGGGGAGGGGTAAACACTTACAGATGGATGGTGGGACGTGCAGAACGTCAGGGGAACATAATCAAGCAGAGGGAAGCATGTGCTGTGACTAATAAAGAATGACCTGGGGTGTGGCTGTCATGAGAGAAATCACCTCCCCACAGGTTCCGGCACCTAAGAAAGTTGGGGAAAACAATGTCTGACTCCCAGGCAGTGTTTACCCAGCCAGGGTGAATGTGGCTTCAGTTATCACATTCGTGCTTTCCCAAGCTACCCGCCTGTGTTTCTTCAGGAAGGGGATGCTGCTGCAGGGAGTGTAAATGATCTCCTTGGATAAGCCCCATGTCTAAGAAGCCAGCAGCCCAGCCCACAGCAAGACAGAAAAGCCCCCGCCCTCGGCCCAGGCCTGAGCAGAGATGCCCAGACATTTTCCCTGGGCCTCCCTGGCCCGACACTCCTCCCCGCCCTCTCACCAGGGTTTGGCTGGGTATGTAGGGAGGCTCCTGGCACAGGCCACCACCATCAGCTCCTCCCTCTCCTTTTCTTTCTACTCCAACCATCCTCCCCAAATCTAAGTAAATGTCAAGTTCTGAAAACCCTCCCTGTGTAACATTTCATAAATCCATCCTCCTTCTCCAGCTACCCTAGCTGAGGCTCCAGATCAAGGTCAACATCAACAGTGATAAATCATGTTGATAGTATATGCCCTTGATCTGATGCAATTAAATTGACAGTTAACTTCTGTGATCTTCCTCCTCAAAACTATAACCCCAGTCTAATTGTGAGGAAGACATCAGACAGATCCAAGTTGAGGGACATTCTACAAAATACCCAACCAGCACTCCTTGAAACTGTTAAGGTCATCAAAACCAAGAGAAGTCTGAGAAACTGTCACAGCCAAAGGGAGACTAAGGAGATGTGATGACTAAATTGTAATGTGGTATCCTGGATAGGATCCTGGAACAGGAAAAAGGACATTATATAAACGCTAATGAAACCTAAATAGAGTATGGTCTTTAGTAGTTAATAACAGTGTATCAACATTGGCTTATTAATTTTGACAAATGTGCCATACAAATATAAGATGTTAATAATAGGGGAAACTGGGTGTGGTGGTATATGGGAACTCTCTGTACTATCTTTGCAGTTTTTCTGTGAGTCTAAAACCATGCTGTCAATGATGAAATCAAATAATAAATTAAAAAATACCTTGAGGCAAATGACAATGAAAACACAACCATACAAAAATCTGTGGGATGAAGCGAAAGCAGTTCTTAAGGGGAAGTTTATAGTGATACAGGCCTTCTTTAAGAAACAAAAAAATCTCAAACAAACAACCTAACCCACCACCTAAAAGAATTAGAAAAAGAAGAACAAACAAAACCTAAAGTCAGCAGGAGGAAGGAGATAATAAATATCAGAGAGGAAATAAGTAAAATAGAGATTAAAAAACAATAGAAAAAAACCAATAAAACCAAGAGCTGGTTCTTTGAAAGGGTAAACAAAATTGACAAACCTCTGGTCAGGCTCACCAAGAAGAAAAGAGAGAAGACCCAAATAAACAAAATAAGAAATGAAAGAGGAGGAATCACAACTGATACTGCAGAAATACAAAAAACCATAAGAGAATACTATAAACAATTATATGCCAACAAATTCTACAACCTAGAAGAATGAACAACTTTCTAGAAACATACAGCCCACCAAAACTGAATCAAGAAGAAATAGATAACTTGAACAGATGGATTACTAGAAGTGAAATAGAATCTGTAATAAAAAAAAAAAAAACAACTTCCCTACAAACAAAAGTCCAGGACTTGATGGCTTTACAGGTGAATTCTACCAAACATACAAAGATGAACTTATACTGATCCTTCTCAAACTCTTCCAAAAGATTGAAGAGGAAGGAATACTCCCAAAGACATTCTATGAAGCTACCATCACCTTGATACCAAAACCAGACAAAGCCACTACCAAAAAAGAAAATTACAGGGCAATATCTGTAATCAATATAGATGCAAAAATTCTCAACAAAATATTAGCAAACTGAATCCAACAACTCATAAAAAAGATTATACACCACGACCAAGTTGGATTCATCCCAGGATCATAAGGATGGTTCAACATACGCAAATCAATGTACTACACCACATCAACAAAAGAAAAGACAAAAGCCACATGATCATTTCAATAGATGCAGAAAAAGCATTTGATAAAATTCAACATCCATTCATGATAAAAACTCTTACCAAAGTGGGTATAGAGGGAACATATCTCAACATAATAAAAGCTATTTATGACAAACCCACAGCTAATATAATACTCAACAGTGAAAAGATGAAAGCCTTCCCGCTAAAATCTGGAACAAGACAAGAATGCCCACTCTCACCACTTCTCTTCAAAATAGTATTGGAAGTCCTAGCCACAGCAATTAGACAAAAAAAAGTATTCAAATTGGTAAAAGGTTTTCAAAGAGGTAAAATTTTCATTATATGCAGATGACATGATAGTGTGTATATATATATATATATATATATATATATATATATATATATATATATATACACACACACACATATAGAAAACCCTAAAGACTCCACACAAAAACTACTAGAACAGATAAACAAATTCAGCAAGGTAGTGGGATACAAGATTAACATACAGAAATTGGTTGCATTTCTTTACAGTAACAATGAAATATCAGGAAGGGAATGTAAACAAACAATCCCTTTTAAAATTGCAGCAAAAATAAATAAATAAAATACTTAGGAATAAACCTCACCAAGGTGAAAGACTTATATGCTGAGAACTACAAAACATTAATAAACAAAACTGAAGATGATTCAAAGAAATAGAAACATATCCTATGTTCTTGTAATGGAGAATTAATATTGTTAAAATGGCCATACTACTCAGAACCCAATTACACTGTCAGTGGGAAATGTAAATTGGTGTAGCCATCATGGAAAACAGTACAGAGTTTCCTAAAAAACTAAAAATAGAATTGCCATATAATCCAGCAATCCCACTCCTGGGTATATACCCAGACAAAACTATCATTCAAAAAGATACATGCACCTCAGTGTTCATAGTGGCATTATTTACAATAGCCAAGATATGGAAACAACCTAAATGTCCATCGACAGGTGAATAGATAAAGAAGATATGGTATACATACACAATGGAATATTACTCAGCTGTGAAAAAGAATGAAATAATGCCATTTGCAGCAACGTGGATGGATCTAGAGATGATCATACTAAGCAAAGTAGGTCAGAAAGAGAAAGACAAATACCAAATGATATCACTTATGTGTGGAATCTAAAATACAACACAAATGAACCTATCTGCAGAACAGAAACAGACTCACGGACATAGAGAACAGACTTGTGGTTGCCAAGGGGGAGAGGGGGATGGGGAGGGAAGGATTGGGAATTTGGGATTAGCAGATGCAAACTAGTATGCATAGGATGGATAAACAACAAGGTCCTACTGTATAACACAGGGAACTATATTCAATATCCTGTGATAAACCATAATGGAAAAGAATATGACAAAGGATATATATATCTATAACTGAATCACTTTGCTGTACAGCAGAAATTAACACATTATAAATCAACTATATATTTTAGTAAAATTTAAAAATTTTTAAAAAACATGATAAAATATAAGGTTATTAAAAATAATAATGGGAATTCCCTGGTGGTCCAGTGGTTAGGACTCGGCACTTTCACTGCCGTGGGCCGGGTTCAGTCCCTGGTTGGGGAACTAAGATCCTGCAAGCCATGCAGTGTGGCCAAAAAATAAAATTTTTTAAAAAATAACTGTGTGTGTATAGGGCAAGGAGCTGGTTGTGGATGAGGGTAAGGATGGGGATAAATCAGGAATGTCCTTAGGGTGGCACATCCCTCCTGGCCTGAAAAATCCTAATACCATCAACTCCACCCACTCCTACCTCCCAACCACCAACAAGGGTGTCTCTTCAAATGTCTCTTCCAACAAGAGGAAGACATTTTCTTTCGTTTCTTGATTATATTTCAGAGAAGTAAAAACAAACCAACAACACACAGGGTACTCACTACATTAAAATTTAATATATTGCCCTGTCACGATAATGCAGTCCTAAATTTCCCTTACCACTTTACCACTACCTACCCTGCGTAAATCCCATGTTTTAGTCAAATTATTCTAGAGTAGTGGTTCTCAGACTTTACTGTGCATCAAAATCACCCGGCAAGCTTGTTAAACAGATTCCTGAGTTCTTCCCTCATTAGGTCTGGAGTGAGGCCTGAGCATCTGCATTTATAACGAGTTCCCAGGTGATGTTGATGCTGCTGGTCTGGGGACTATAGTCTGAGTGACCGGTCTAGGAGTTTCTTCCTTACCTACTCACTTTTCTTCCTTCTTATCCCTGTGCCTTTGCACATTTAGAGTCCCATCTGGAATGCAGTCAACATATTTCGTACCAGACATGCCAATAGATTTTTAGGCTACAAGAGTGAACAAAAGAAATAAGGTTCCTATTCTCATGGAACTTATATTCCAGCAGTCAGACAATAAATAAATAAATATACAAGAGAATTACAGATGATGGAAAGTGCTCTAAAGGAAATAAACAGGGTGATAGAACAACAACTAATTAAGAATAGGAGGGATATGGACATTTCTTGGGTACCTGGTCACCATCCATTTTCCCCATTTCCCATTCTTACACGATCATGAATTTCTCAGCACTGTTTGGTGGGTGGGATTGGCTCCGCCCATAGCTCCAAAGGCTAACTGCCTTAGCCAGTTTGCACGGCTATCTTCCCGGCCCCGGTGGTGGGGTGGATACTGTGGTTCCCAGTTCAGACGTCTGTTACTGGGCAGCACACATGCACCCAGCTGCTGTGAGTATAGACTGCTAAGGCACACAGCTGCCCCTTTCCTCCAGAGAACCGCCCTGGCTGACAGGAGCTGCCTAACTTAGGGGCAGCCCTCAGCCAGTAACCGACTGATATGTGGGCACAAAAAGCCACATGGCCTCCAAGGCCACATTGCCTCTGTGTTGTAGTTTATGTTCCCTTTGTGGATCAGGTCAATGATAGAGTTGACCTGAGATTTTGTAACTGCTCAACATCTTCCCTTTCCTTATCCTGCTCCACTCTCCCCCTCACAGGTGTGTCTGACAGCCTTCCTCCCTTCCTTCCTTCCTTCCTTCCTTCCTCCCTTCCTCCCTTCCTCCCTTCCTCCCTCCCTCCCTCCCTCCCTTCCTTCCTTCCTTCCATCGCCATGCTGCACATAGGGTCTCCAGAACTTATTCATCTTGTAACTGACAGTTTGAACACTTTGATCAACATCTCCCCATTTATCCCAGCTCCCAGCCCCTGGGATTACCACCATTGTACTCTCTGTTTCTATGAGTTTGATTTATTTAGATTCCACATGTAAGTGAGATCATGTAATATTTGTCTTTCTCTGTTTGGCTTCCTTCATTTAGCATAATGTCCTCCAGGTTCATCCATGTTGTTGCAAATGGCAGTATTTCCTTCTTTTAAAAGACTGAATAATATTCCACACCTTTGTCCATTCATCCACTGACAGATATGTAGATTGTTTCCATATGTTGGCAATTGTGAATCATGCTGCAATGAACATGGGAGTACCAGTATCTCTTCAAGACAGTGATTTCATTCCCAGAAGTGAGATTGCTGGATCATATGGTATTTTTTTTAATTTAATTTAATTTATTTTTTTATATAGCAGGTTCTTATTAGTTATCCATTTTATACATTTTAGTGTATACATGTCAATCCCAATCTCCCAATTCATCCCACCACCACCACCCTACCACTTTCCCCCCTTGGTGTCCATACATTTGTTCTCTACATCTGTGTGTCTGTTTCTGCCCTGCAAACTGGTTCATCTGTACCATTTTTCTAGGTTCCACATATATGCGTTAATATACGATATTTGTTTTTCTCTTTCTGACTTACTTCACTCTGTATGACAGTCTCTAGGTCCATACACGTCTCATATGGTATTTCTATTTTCAATTTCTTAAGGAGCTCCCATATAGTTTTCCATAATGGCTATACCAATGTACATCCCCACCAATAGTAGGTAAGTGTTTCCTTTTTCCACATCCTCACCAACACTTATCTTTTGACTTTTTTATAATAGCCATCCTAACAGGTGTAAGGTGATATCTCATTGTGGTTTTGATTTGCATTCTATAATGATTAGTGATGTTGAGCATGTTTTCATGTACCTGTTGGCCATTCATATGTCTTCTCTGGAAAAACATCTCTTCAGGTACTTTGACCATTTTTAGTCAGGTTATTTGGTTTTTTTTTTTTAAACATCTTTATTGGAGTATAATTGCTTTACAATGGTGGGTTAGTTTCTGCTTTATAACAAAGTGAATCAGCTATACGTATACGTATATCCCCATATCCCCTCCCTCTTGCGTCTCCCTCTCACCCTCCCTATCCCACCCCTCTAGGTGGTCACAAAGCAACGAGTTGATCTACCTGTGCTATGCGGCTGCTTCCCACTAGCTATCTATTTTACATTTGGTAGTATATATAAGTCCATGCCACTCTCTCACTTCGTCCCAGCTTACCCTTCCCCCTCCCCATGTCCTCAAGTCCATTCTCTACGTCTGCGTCTTTATTCCTGTCCTGCCCCTAGGACATAGAACCCTTTTTTTTTTTTTTTAAGATTCCATATATATGTGTTAGTATACAGTATTTGTTTTCTCTTTCTGACTTACTTCACTCTGTATGACAGACTCTAGGTCCATCCACCTCACTACAAATAACTCAACTTCCTTTCTTTTTATGGCTGAGTAATATTCCATTGTATATATGTGCCAGGTTATTTGGTTTCTGTTTGGTTGGGTTTTTGGGGTTTTGTTTTCTGTTGTTGTTATTGAGTTGTATTAATTCCTTATATATTTTGGATATTAACCCATTATTAGATATATGATTTGCAAATATTTTCTCCCATTCTTAAGTTGCTTTTTCATTTTGTTGATTGTTTCCTTTGCTCTGCAGTTTGATGTAGTCCCACTTACTGATTTTTGCTTTTGTTGCCTGTACTTTTGGTGTCAAATCCAAAAAATCATTGCCAAAATCAATACCAAGGGGCTTTCCCCTCATGTTTTATCCTAGAAGTTTTATGGTTTCAGGTCTTAGATTTAAGTCTTTAATCTGTTTTCAGTTGATTTTTGTGTATGGTGTAAGAAAGGGTCCAATTTCATTCTTTTGCAGGTGCATATCCAGTTTTCCCAACACTATTATTTGAAGAATCTATCCTTTCCCCATCGTGTATTCTTGGAACCTTTGTTGAAGATGAATTGATTGTATATGGATATGTTTATTTCTGGGCTCTCTATTCTGTTCCATTGACCTATGTGTTTCTTTTTATGCCAGTAGCTACTATTTTGATTACTGTAACTCTGTAATATAATTTGAAACCTCCAACTTTGGAAGTGTGATACCTCCAAATTTGTTTTCCCTGCCCAAGATTGCTTTGACTATTCAGGTTCTCTGTGGTTCCATACAAATTTTAGGATTGTTTTTTCTATTTCTGTGTAAAATGCCACTAAATTTTTGATAGGGATTGCACTGAATCTGCAGGTCACTTTGGGAAATACAGACATTTAAAAAATATTAATTCTTCCAATCCATGAACATTGAATATCTTTCCATTTATTTGTGTCTTCTTCAATTTCTTTCATCAATATTTTATAGCTTTTAATGTACAGATCTTTCACCTTGGTGGTTACAATTACTCCTAAGTAATTTATTTTTTTTTGATACTAATATAAATAGTATTGTTTTCTTAAGGTCTTTTTCAGATAGTTTATTGTTAGTGTATAGAAATGCAACTGATTTGTGTATGTTGATTTTGTATCCTGAAACTTTACTGAATTTGTTTATTAGTTTATTAGTCTTTAGGGTTTTCTATATACAAGATCATGTCATCTGCAAACAGAGACAATTTTACTTTTTCCTATCTGATGTGGATGCCTTTTATTTTTTTTTCTTGTCTAAATGCTCTGACTAGGACTTCCAGTACTATGTTAAATAGAAGTAATGAGAGCGGGCATCCTTCTCTTCCTAATTTTAGAGGAAAAGCTTTCAGGCTTCCACTGCTAAGTATGATGTTAGCTGTTGGCTTGTCATATATGGCCTTTATTTTATTAAATGCTTTTTCTGCATCTATTGAGATAATCATATGATTTTTATCCTTCATTCTGTTAATGTGGTGTATCACATTTATCGATTTGCATATGTTGAATCATCCTTGCATCTCATGGATAAATCTTACTTGATCATGGTGTATGATCCCTTTAATGTGCTTCTGATTTGGTTTGCTAGTATTTTATTAAGGATTTTTGCATCTATGTTCATCAGGGATAGTGGCCTGTAGTTTTTTTTGCTTGTACTGTCCTTGTCTGGCTTTGGTATCAGGGTAACACTGTCCTTGTAAAATGTTTGGAAATGTTTCCTCCTCTTCAGTTTTTTGGAAGAGTTTGAGAAGGATTGGTATTAATTCTTCTTTAAATGTTTGGTAGAATTCATCAGTAAAGCCATGTGATCTTGGGTTTTTCTTTGTTGAGGAATTTTTGTTTACTGATTCAGTCTCTTTTACTTGTTATTGGTCTGTTCAGATTTTCTATATCTTCATGATTCAGTCTTGGTAGGTTGTATGTTTTTAGGAATGCATCCGTCTTTTCTAGGTTGTCCAGTTTGTTGATGTATAACTGTTCATAGTAGCCTCTAATGATCCTTTGTATTTCTGTGGCATCAATTGTAATGTCTCCTCTTTCTTTTCTGATTTTGAGTCTTCTTTTCTTTTTTTCTTATTTAGTCTACCTAAAGGTTTGTCAGTTTATTTTTTCAAAACACCAACTCTAGTTTTGCTGATCTCTTCTATTGTTTTTCCAGTCACTATTTCATTTATTTCTAGCCTGACCTTTGTTATTTCTTTCCTTCTGTTAACTTTGGGCTTTGTTTGTTCTTCTTTTCCCAGTTCCTTGAGGTATAAAGTTAGATTTTTTACTTAAGATCTTTCATTTTTCTTAATGTAGGTGTTTATCACTATAAACTCACCTCTTAGAACTGCTTTTGCTGCATCCCACAAGTTTTGGTATGTGTGTTTCCAATTTCCTTTGGTTCAAGATATTTAAAATTTTTTCTTTTTGATTTCTTCTTTGACTCATTGGTTGTTTAGGAATGTGTTGTTTAATTTCCACACATTTATGAATTTTCCAGTATTTCTCCTGCTACTGATTTCTAGTTTATATCACTGTGGTCAGAAAAGGTACTTGATACCTCACAGGTATTTCTCAAAGAGCACTTACCACCTGAATCCCTAACTTAGGTTCTGCTTCTGCAAAAATGACCTAAGATAAATGAGCACAAGACTCATATCCAGATTATCAGGGCCAATGTGTATTTGACTCAATAGTCACACTTTGGATGAGCTGTTGACAGCCTCTGGGGAGAAGAGAAGAATCACGCAGGAAGTAGAGGAAGGAAGCAGAGTGAAAAATGGAAAACAGATCTTCATCATTTTGTTTAAACTGTGGCCAGATCTATGACTAGTTACTTAGTTATGTGAGACAATAAATTTCTTTCTTATAAGTCAATTCAAACTAGAATTTCTGTTACTTGCAAGGAAAATTATCCTACCTGATATAGGAGGGTCATCAGAGGTGACCCTGAAGTGACATTTAGATTGAAATTGAAAACAAGAAGGAGAGCCACCCATTATATATCTGAAAAAAAAAACAAACCCAGTAATTTGAAAAGATACATGCACCCCAATTTTCATAGTAGCCTTATTTACAATCGCCAAGATATGGAAGCAACCTAAGTGTCCATCAACAGATGAATGAATAAAAAAGATGTGGTACATAAGTACAATGGAATACTACTCAGCCATAAAAAAGAATGAAATTTTGCCATTTGCAAAAACATGGATGGACTTGGAGGATATTACACAAAGTGAAATAAGTCAGACAGAGAAAGACAAATACTGTATGATATCACTTGTATGTGGAATCCAAAAACTACAACAAACCAGTGAATGTAACAAAAAAGAAACAGACTCACAGATATACAGAACAAACTAGTAGTTACCAGTTAGGAGAGGGAAGGCGGGAGGGGAAATATAGGGATAGGGGATTAAGAGGTACAAATTATTATGTATAAAATAAACTATAAGGATATATTGTACAACAAAATATATATTTTATAATATATATTTTATATTATAAAATATAAGCAATATTTTATAATAACTATAAATGGAGTATAACCTTTAAAAATTGTGACTCACTCTATTGTATACCTGTAACTTATATAATATTGTTCATCAACTCTACTTCAATAAAAAACAAATTAGTTCATTAATTAATTAATCTTTTTAAAAAGAAAAAAAGCCACCGATGCAAAGAGGCAGGAAAAGGAAAGACAGAATAACTAGTGCAGAGGCTGTGCGGTGGGAAAAAGTTTAGCACCTGGAGCAACAGAGAGGAGGCCAGTGTGAGCAAGGTAGAAGGAGACAAGATTGGGAAGGTGAGCAGAGACACTGTAGGTGTGGCTTATGCAAAAAAAGTGAGTAGAACTCTATTCAGCAAACCCTTATTCAAAGAAGGCTTGTCTTGAATGGATAAAGAAGATGTGGTACATATATACAATGGAATATTATTCAGCCATAAAAAGGAATGAAATTGGGTCATTTGTAGAGACATGGATGGACCTAGAGACTGTCATACAGAGTGAGGTAAATCAGAAAGAGAAAAACAAGTATTGTATATTAACACATATTTGTGGAATCTAGAAAAATGGTACAGAGGAACTGGTTTGCAAGGCAGAAATAGACACAGATGTAGAGAACAAACGTATGGACACCAAGGGGGGAAAGGGGGGATGGGATGAATTGGGAGATTGGGACTAACATATATACACTAATATGTATAAAATAGATAACTCATGAGAACCTGCTCTATAGCACAGGGAACTCCACTTCTCTGTACAGTAGAAACTAACACAACATTGTAAAACAACTATACCCCAATAAAAAAAATAATAAATAAATATTTTTTAAAAATTAAAAAAAAGAAGCCTTGTCTTAGCAAAAGATTAATGAATAATTCAAATTTAGATAGTTTCAGTAAAAATTTTGCTTAAGGTATACATGTATCAGTTTTTATGACTCCCCGTTGAAAAAATTTCAGTTAAGCAATTACCCATCACAGATCTCATCAGATCAGAGCATCCTACCATATGAATACACTATAATCTATTTAACCTTATTGATTATTGTCAGTGTTTCATATAATTAACAGAGCTGCAGTGAATGACCTGGTACATACACCTTTGCACAGTTATTTGAGTAAACCTGTAATTTTATAAACATAAACATTCTGAATCACAGAGCACCCACATTTCCATTTTAAACAGATGTTGCCAAGTTGTTCCTAAAAGTATATACCAATTTATACTCCATTTACAGAAAATCTTACTGGGCATTTTACCAATTAAAAAAATATATTTTTCAACCAAATAGGCAAAAGAAAGCTTTAATTTGCATTTCTTTTATTATTGAAGTATATTTTTTATTTGCCTATTGGCCATTTATATCAATAATTCTTCTATTATGAATTCCCAATTCATGTCTCTTTTTATCCTTCTACTGAGTTCTTTACCTTTCTATTGACTTGTAAGAGTTCTTTGGATATTATGAATGTCAGCCCTTTATTTGTCATATGTAATCCAAATATTTTACCCATAGTCATTGGTCTTTGACTTTGTTTATGGTGTGTTTTAGATTTTTATGAAGTGAAAAATCACTCTTTTAAAAAGGTTGCTAGGAAATCAAAACTACAACGAGGTATCACCTCACACTGCTCAGAATGGCCATCATCAAAAAATCTACAAACAATAAATGCTGGAGAGGGTGTGGAGAAAAGGGAGCCCTCTTGCACTGTTGGTGGGAATGTAAATTGATACAGCCACTAAGGAGAACAGTAAGGCGGTTCCTTAAAAAACTAAAAATAGAACTAACATATGACCCAGCAATCCCACTATTGGGCATATACCCTGAGAAAACCATAATTCAAAGAGTCATGTACCACAATGTTCATTGCAGCACTATTTACAATAGCCAGGAAGCAACCTAAGTGTCCATCAACAGATGAATGGATAAAGAAGATGTGGCTCATATATACAATGGAATATTACTCAGCCATAAAAAGAAACGAAATGGAGTTATTTGTAGTGAGGTGGATGGACCTAGAGTCTGTCATACAGAGTGAAGTAAGTCAGAAAGAGAAAAACAAATACCATATGCTAACACAAATATATGGAATCTAAAAAAAAAAAAAATGGTTCTGAAGAACCTAGAGACAGGACAGGTAGAACCTAGATGCAGACGTAGAGAATGGACTTGAGGACACGGGGAGGGGAAGGGTAAGCTGGGACGAAGTGAGAGAGTGGCATGGACATATATGCACTACCAAATGTAAAATAGACAGCTAGTGGGAAGCAGCCGCATAGCACAGGGAGATCAGCTCAGCGCTTTGTGACCACCTAGAGGGGTGGGATAGGGAGGGTGGGAGGGAGACGCAAGAGGGAGCGGATATGGGGATATATGTATACGTATAGCTGATTCACTTTGTTATACAGCAGCAACTAACACAACAATGTAAAGCAATTATACTCCAATAATGATGTTTAAAAAATAAATAAAATTTAAAAATTAAAAGGTTGCTAGGGGTTTTTTATGCTTAGAAGAGTCTGTATATTTAAAAATTAGAAAGCCTTTTGCCTGCGCTTTCTGTAATATATTTACGGTTTAATTTTTTACATTTATATCCATTTGGAATTAATTTGGTGTAAGGAGTGAGGTAAGGATTCAGCTTAATTTATTTTCCAGAAGCCTTGACAGGTGTCTCACTGTAATTTATTGAGTAATCAGTATTTTCCTCACCAATTTGAAATGGGGCTATTATCAAATATTAACTATTTTTAAATGTTTGGGACTATTTCTATGCCCGCTATTCAGTTTCACTAATATATCTATTCCTAAATCAGTACCAAACTGTTTTAATTACTGCAACAAAAATGCTTGCTTTATACCTGCCTTTCCTTGGCTATTCTCATTGCCAAGTTTTAAGAGTTATTTATTTGTTTTACCCCCCTAGTGAACTTAAGTTCCTTTAGAGCAGGAACTGTTTTTAAGCATTTTTATAGCCTCGACAACTTGGCTGAGTAAGTATTTATTTTTCTTAGTAGCTTTCCATCCTGCCCCACCATACCACAGTGCCTTGCTCAAAGTAATCGTTCACTTTAACAATCACGTTTATTAAATTTTAAGTGTTAAAGGAGGAAGGGCAAGATGTTCCAAGAGATGGAAATCAAAAGAGTGAATTCAGGAGGGGCTAAAGCAGACAGCCCTCATGGTGGGAATGGAAGGCAACTGGGTTGATAAGCAGCCCCAGCCAGGATGTCAGTTTGTTCAGAACAGCACTGGAATTGTTGGTGTCACTGAAGCAGCCCTGGTGCTTGATCAAGTGCTCTGGTCAACAGATCTTGATGACTGAAGGACTGACTGCCTTTGTCATCCAACTCTGAAATGGCGGCATGGAGAACCTACCACCCATGGCCTCCTGTATTTCCTGAAGAATGGCTGTCACTATAAAGTACTGTGACTTGGCACACACACACCTAATCATCCTGAGGTGCCCTCTCCCTTTCAAAGTAGACACCCGCATGTTGATGAATTGCCAGTGTTAGGAAGCTGTATATTTATTCCAATGATTCAGCCGTAGACCAAGAGGTTGTGCTGGCATTGCCCTCAGAACCTAGGGATAATCCACATGTAAGAGGACTTGGGATGAAGCTGCCATCAGAGATTTAAACTCCCAAAACTAACACAGAATCATCATTTTCCAAAATTTGCATCCCTGTTAAATTGTTAAAATTTTGGATTTCCAGTCATGTGGAGAGTCTGGTTTGGGAGGCCGGGGTGTGTTTGAACATGTATGTCTAACAAGTGCCCTTGGTGATTATCAGTTTGGGAAACACTGACATAATAGATCGGATTAATCTGGGTAGAAATGGGTGCTCGAGGAGGCTTAGGAAACACGGGAGTCCAATTAAACTAATTAGGGTGTATCCTTCAAACTAGAATGTAACTAAAGAAAACCCAGCCTATTTACTTACTTACTTACTTATTTACTTACTTACTTATTTATTTATTTATTTATTTTTGGCTGTGTCGGGTCTTCATTGCTGTGTGCGGGCTTTCTCTAGTTGCGGAGAGCGGGGGCTACTTTTCGTTGCAGTGCACAGGCTTCTCATTGTGGTGGCTTCTCTTGTTGCAGAGCACGGGCTCTAGGCACGTGGGCTTCAGTAGCTGTGGCACATGGGCTCAGCAGCTGTGGCTCGCGGGCTCTAGAGAGCAGGCTCAGTAGTTGTGCACGGGCTTAGTTGCTCCGCAGCCTGTGGGATCTTCCCAGACCAGGGCTCGAACCCGTGCCCCCCGCACTGGCAGATGGATTCTTAACCACTACGCAACCAGGGAAGTCCCCAGCCTAATTATTTATACAGAGATCTATTAAAAAAAAAAAAAAAAGGAACCTGTGCTGATAAAAGAGTATGTGTAGGACTCAAGTCTAAAAAAAATTCAGAAAAATATGTCAGTATTTTTAAAAGGAAAGAATGAATGAATACACAGACCATCTAAAGCAGATTTTCAACTCCCCTTTGATATGAGAATTTCAGAAAAGTTCTAGCATTGGCATTTGCTAGAATTAGGTAGACAGCCTGCCAGGATGACACCCATCTGAATGCATGTGTTTCAACATGGATTACTTTTGAAAGGCTTATTACTTTTAAGTCACATTATATAGGACTGGTGGTAACTAAGTCTGTGACTTTGGGCAAGTTGCTTACCTCAGTGGGCCTGCTTCCTGCCTATACAATGAGGTTAGACTGTTTCTTAGTCTAGGTAATCTGTAAGCTCTCCCACAGGCCTTAGATTCTTTGGTTGGTTCCATGGCATAACCATCTCTCCCCTGATGCACACACAGGAGACCCTGCTGCTGAAATTGGCCTGGAATCTCATGGCCTCACTTCCTCCAGTCCTTCTCTAAGACAAGACCTGTGACTCAAGCTGAGGGTGTAGACAGAGGAGGCAAACCACTGCAGAACACAGAGGCTCCTCTACCCATCATTTTCTGGTCTCTGAAGGGGGTTCTGAAGGTCCGTAGATTAGATAAGAGCATTAAGTCAATTTCAAAATGTTCTGCTTTGATAATTGAACTGTGGTAGAATGAAAAGAGAGAAAGAGGGAGAGAGGGAGGGAGGGAGAAAGGAAGGAAGGAGGGAGGGAGGGAAAGGTGAGAGGGAGGGAGGGAGGGAGGAAAAAAATCACCTGGACATCCCTGTAGCCAACTGTCGAAACTGTCAGGTATTGTTCTTGGCTTTTGTGTGGAGCTTGAGAATTACTGGTTGGGTAACAGGAAAGCCCTGAGACCTAAAGGAAACCTCAGGCAAGAGCCTGTCCTAAAGAATTCTAGTCTCTGACCTTGAAGCCCTCAGGCCTCAATCTATGAGGTCACCAGTTGGCCCACTAATATATGATCTCTCACAGAAGGGAAGAGCAAGTGTCAAATGCCCAACTCATATCCACGATCCCAAACCTTTCATGACTGCTTTGTTACAAAAAGTAGGAAAAACAATTTTTTAAAGACAACCCCATATATCTGCCAAAAAAACCCCAACCCACTAATTCAAAAAGATACATGCACCCTAATGTTCATAGTAGCATTATTTACAACTGCCAAGACATGGAAACAACCTAAGTGTCCATCAACAGACGAATGGATAAAGAAGATGTGGTACATATATGCAATGGAATACTACTCAGCCATAAAAAAAGAATGAAATGTTTCCATTTGTGGTAACGTGGATGGACTTGGAAGGCATTATGCTAAGTGAAGTCAGACAGAGAAAGAAAAATACTGTATGATATCACTTATATGTAGAATCTACAGATGACAACAAACTAGTGAATATAACAAAAAAGAAGCAGACTCACAGATATAGAGAACAAACTAGTGGTTATCAGTGGGGAGAGGGGAGGGAGGGGGCCAATGCAGGGGTAGGGGGTGTGGAAGGTACAAATTATTAGGTGTAAGATAGGCTTAAGGATGTACTGTACAACACAGGGAACATAGCCAATATTTTGTAATAACTGTAAATGGAAAGTAACCTTTAAAATTAGCTTCTTTTCTAGCTAGAAATCTCAGGGGGCTTACATGAAGTTCCCCAGAGAGTACGGCCTGTGGGTTACAGTGCCATGACTAGGCTTGTATCCTTGCTCTAAAACTTAATACCTACTTAATTTTCTGAGCCTCAGTTTCCTCATCTGTCAAATGGACACCATTATGCCTACATCATACAATTGTGAAAAAGAGTATATAAAATAATATATGTACATATATACTGACATGTGTATAGCAAATAAATTATGCTCAGTATTTTTTTTTCTTTTCCTTTCCCACAAATGACAAGAATGCGCCTGATAGTATAAATATTTTAGGATTGTGGCCAATATTCAAACATGAGAAGTAAATGGGAAAAAATTCAGATTAACCAGTGGTAAATAGATGAATTAACTCCAATCAGGAGGTAAACTAGCCAGAGCTGCAGGCTCAAATCAGAAGAATTGAATGATGGTCTAATTTGAAACCAGAAGGTCAGCTGTGAAAATAACCCCGTTTGTAGGACATGAACAAGGAGTCCCTTGTTATCACTGTGACTATTTAAAAGGTGCTCAGCAGCATCTCTTTCAGTGCACAGACAGGGCATCCTGGCATTCAGACCTTACAACTGTATCCCAGCCAAAACTCTTGGCCAAAAGCATCCCCAACTTTCTTGAGATGGTAAAAACTATCTGTCAACTCTGGAATGTTTAGAATTAAATATAGAGATGATGAAATAAACCAAACCATTGCTATTCATGGTTTTTTCATAGAGTTAGGAATGATCTCTGTATATTTTATATTTTAAGTATTTGGTGTTTTTAAGAGATTTTAGGAAATTTGATAGATTTGGGCTTTAATTCTAACATAAAATGTATAAGTGAGTAATTTTAGACTTAGATCTCTAGTTGAAAGATAAAGAGAATTATGGAAAGTTTGTAAACAAAATTGGAGTGTATATGATTAACTTGAGATGGACCACATTCATTTATTTAATTAGATTTATGAGAATGGGAAGGTTTGGGTAGGTAGGTTAGGCAGTAGAAGTGCTTTAAAAAATCAGATATAGTCAATTATAAATGCAGTCTAAGATGTTCAAGCGAATTTCATAAGATGTAAACAGGACAAATTGTTTAAGGGAATTTGGTCTGTTCAGCTACTCAATCAAACAATAATCAAATAACCCCCTGGATTTATTATATTTGTTTTTAAAATAAGAATTGTAATTTGAACTTGAAAGCTTCAGGAAAACTTTTTATTTTTTAATAATAATGTTTAAATCTCAAGGTTTAAATTCTATTCTGTATCTGGAAAAACATATCACACAGACACGAAATAACTCACTTTGACAGTGCCAATTTTTAGGTTGCTGACCACTTAGATTTCTATTGTATTTGGGGAAACAAAGTAGATATAGAAAATGGAATTTACTCAATTTTGAATGAAATACTTTTAAACTATTTTAACCCTCAGAAGAAGGGGGAAAGGAAATAGAAAAAAGATTCATGAAAGAATAATAATGAAGCTTATTTTGTGCTTAGTATGTTCCTAGCACAGCTCAAAGAGCTTCACATGTATTACTCATTTAAGCCTGCTAAAACCCCATGAAATCTTAGAAGAACAGCGTAGAAGAAGAAAGGAAGTGCTGTGTGCGTTGCCACAATCTAGGAAAAATTCTTATCTTAGCCCGTCAGTGCTTTCTAAGGTAGCCCGGTTACCACATGCAGCACCCTGTAATATACCTGTTCATTTATTCTTTCACTCTTACAGCCAACATTTATTAACTTCTTACTGTGTGTCAGGCTACTGAGTGGCGCATAGCTTTTCGGAGAGCAAGCCTGGAGACCAGTTAGGAGGCTGATGCCATGATCAAGGTGGACCTCATGGTGCCCGATTTAGGGCCGTGGCAATGGAGATGCTGAGGGAAGGATAGATTGAAGAGTTACTTAGAAGTTAGAATTGATATGACTTAATTGGAAACAGGACATTAGGGGAAAGGTGGTATCTTTTCCCAGGCCCTCAAAATGCAAGGGCTGAGGCCAGAGTTAAGGTCATAACAATTGATTTGGTAGATGCAAACCCAAAAAAGTGAGGATGAGGAAAAGGGGAAGCGAGCAAGGACAGCTGTGCAATGACAGTGTGTTGCATGGCCACCCTGGCTCCTGGTTCACGACAGGAGAACATACAAAGAGAGACAGTGGATCACTCAGTAGTATGTTTTTTCAGCACACAGGACTCCTTAGAAGGGCTGCAAAGAACAAACATATCCTGAAGCAATCCACAGAAAGAGAAAGAAGAGGGACTTCATCTCACAAGTTACCTCCTATCTTCTATGTACCAAGAAAAAAAGAAAAAAAACCCTAAGGAAGGAGTGAGTGGAGAGGTAGGAGGTGATGAGAGTTCCATTTTGAATATGTTTCATTGTTTCTTATGAGATGTCCAGATGGAAATCTCCAACAGGCAGTTGAATGTAGACAGAGTCTGGAGCTCAAGAGAGAGAAAGACAGGTTGGAGAAGACTGGGTAGTGAGCACACAGTGTGTGCTAGGCTGTGCCCCCCAGAAGTCCCCTCTGGGAATGAAGCACTCATTCCCCCAGCTGCCAGGACTGTTGCCTGCTGGTGGCCATGGCCAAATCCCTCTCCAGGAATGACCCTTTATCAAAGGAAGCTGCCTTGCCCAAGTCTATGCACCTACCGTGTGCATGCAATGACAGGTTGATGTGGGGTTACAAAGACCTGTCCTCTTTGCCTCAGTTCAGGTCATTTCTGCAAGGCCTTCTCAGCTCTAGAGTTCCCTAGAACTAGATGATGCCACTGTTGAATCTACATTGCCAGTCCTGCTTCCTTCATCCCACTCCCGGGGTGGTTTCTAATAGTGTCCCCTGGTACACGACCTGCATACAAATCTCTGTTTCAGAGTCTCCCAGAGAACCTGAGCCAACACAGAGTGGAAGCTGAGGAAGGGAGAATTCTACCTGGACACTCTTTCAAGAAGCTTGTCTGTGACAAGGAAGGAAGATTCCTGAAGAAGGGTACCGTCAAAGGAGGACTTTTTAAAGTATAGTTGATTTATAATATTGTGTTAGCTTCAGGTGTACAGGAAAGTGATCAGTTATATATATATAAAAGATCATTTTCCATTATAGGTTATTATAAGATATTGAATATAGTTCCCTGTGTGATATAGTAAATCCTTGTTTTTTATCTATTTTATGTATGGTAGTTTATATCTGTTAATCCCATATTCCTAATTTATTCCTCCTCCCCCACTTTCCCCTTTAGTAACTATAAGTTTATTTTCTATGTCTGTGAGTCTGTTTCTGTTTTGCATATAGTTTCATTTGTGTTAATTTTTAGATTCCACATATAAGTGATATCGTATAATATTTGTCTTTCTGTCTGACTTACTTCACTAAGTATAATATTCTCTAGGTTTATCCATGTTGCTGGAAATGGCCATATTTCAATGATTTTTATGGCTGGGTAATATTCCATTGTGTATATATATATACACACAATGTATGTGTATATATATATATATATATATATATATATATATATATATATATACACCACATTTTCTTAAGCCAATTGTCTATTGATGGGCACTTGGGTTGTTTCCATATCTTGGCTATTGTAAATAGTGCTGCTATGAACATTGGGGTGCATGTATCTTTTTGAATTAGAGTTTTCATCTCTTCTGGATATATACCCAGGAGTGGGATTGCTGGATCATAAGGCAGCTCTATTTTTAGTTTTTTAAGGAAACTCCATACTGTTTTACATAGTGGCTGCACCAATTTACATTCCCACCACAGTGTAGGAGGGTTTCCTTTTCTCCACACCCTCTCCAGCATTTATTATTTGCAGACTTTTGACAATAGCTATTCTGACCAGTGTGAGGTGATACCTCATTGTGGGTTTTAATTTGCATTTCTCTAATACAGTAAGTCCCCTACATACGAATGAGTTCCGTTCTGAGAGCACGTTTGTTAAGTCCAATTTGTTCATAAGTCCAACAAAGTTACCCTAGGTACCAACTAACACAATTGGCTATATAATACTGTACTGTAATAGGCTTATAATATTTTTCACACCAATAATACATGGAAAACAAACACAAAAAAATAAAAAAAACTTTCTTAATCTTACAGTACAGTACCTTGAAAAGTACAGTAGTACAGTACAACATATGGTGTACAGGGGTTGGCATCGAGTGAACAGGCAAGAAGAGTTACTGACTGGAGGAGGAAGAGGAGGTGGGAGATGGTAGAGCTAAAGGACTGTCAGCAATAGGAGATGGAGGGCAAGCTGCAATCTCACTCATGCCTGATGTTGATGCACAGGTTCTGGTTCCTTGCTGGATTCAGTTCTATCTACCCACTTGAAAAAACGATCCAGGGATGTCTGCGTAGTAGCTCTTTTTTTCTTGTCATAGATGACACGGGAGCACTGGATTGCATTCTGAACGGCTGCTACAACCTTCGTGTACCATTCTGTGTTCAGGTCCTGTGCCTCAAAAACTAACTGTGCTTCCTCAAATAAAGAAAATCCCCTTGCCATTTTCTGCATCGTGAATCTCTTCAGTTCTTCAGTTACTTCTTCTTCCTCTTGTCTCCCTTTGTCCTTTCTCTGGGCCTCCAATTCCATCAGGTCTTCATTAGTAAGCTCCTCGTGTTGTACAGCAAGGAGTTCAACGAGGTCGTCCTCTTGCAGATCTAGCTCCAGCTTCTTGCTGAGCGTCACTAAGTTGCTGAAGACCTCTTTGGACTCCTCATCCACCTTCCCAAATCCACGAAAATCGTGAACAAACTGTGGGCAAAGTTTCCTCCAAACCCCATTCATGGTGATGGCTGTAACCTCATGCCAAGCAAGCCAATGTTTTTTATGGCCTTGTAGATGTTATAGTCCTTCCAAAATGGTCACAAGGTTGTTCCTGATTTGTCACTCACCTTTACTGCCTGCCGAAAAGTGTAATGTAAATAATATTTGAATTTATTTTGGTATATGGTGTGAGGGAGTATTCTAATCTCATTGATTTACATGTAGCTGTTCAGCTTTCCCAACACCACTTGTTGAAGAGACTATCTTTTCTCTATTGTATATTCTTGCCTCCTTTGTCAAAGATTAATTGACCATAAGTGTGTGGGTTTATTTCTGAGCTCTTTATTCTGTTTCATTGATCTGTATGTCTGTTTTTGTGCCAATACCATGCTGTTTTGATTACTGTAGCTTTGTGGTATAGTCTGAGGTCTGGAAGGGTTATGCTTCCAGCTTTGTGCTTTTTCCTTGGGAATGCTTTGGCAATTCTGGGTCTTTTGTGTTCCATATAAATTTTAGGATTATTTGTTCTAGTTCTGTGAAAACTGTCATGGGTATTTTGATAGGGATTGCATCAAATCTGTAGATTTCTTTGGGTAGTGTAACCATTTTAACAATGGTTAAAAGAGTCTGGGATTATCTTTCCATTTCTTTGAATCATCTTCAATTTCCTTTATCTGTGTTTTAGAGTTTTCAGCATATAGGTCTTTCACCTCCTTTATTCCTAGATATTTTCTTTTCTTGATGTGATTTTAAATGGGGCTGCTTTTTCTTACTTTCTCTGCTATTTCATCGTTAGTGTAAAGAAATGCAACCGATTTCTGTATATTAATCTTGTATCCTGCTACCTTGCTGAATTCATTAATTAGTTCTAGTAGTTTTTGGGTGGAAACTTTAAGGTTCTCTATATAGAGTATCATGTCATCTGCAAATAGTGACAGTTTTACCTCTTCTCTTCCAATTTGGATACCTTTTCTTTTTCTTATCTGACTGCTGTGGCTAGGACGTCCATTACTTTGTTGAATAGAAGTGGTGGGAGTGGGTATCTTTGTCTTGTTCCTGAATTTAGCAGGAAGGCTTTCAGCTTTTCACTGTTGAGTATTAAGTTGGCTGTGGGTATGTCATAAATGACTTTTATTATGTTGAGATATGGTCTTTCTATATCCATTTTGGTGAGAGTTTTTATTGTGAATGGATGTTGAATTTTGTCAGATGCTTTTTCTGCATCTATTGAGAGGATCATGTGTTTTTTGTCTTTCCTTTTGTTAATGTGGTGTATCACATTGATTGATTTGAGTATGTATTTTTTTATAAATTTATTTATTTTTGGCTGCATTGGGTCTTCGCTGGTGTGTGTGGGCTTTCTCTAGTTGCGGCGAGTGGGGGCTACTTTTCGTTGTGGTGCACGGGCTTCTCATTGTGGTGGCTTCTCTCGTTGCGGAGCACAGGCTCTAGGCATGTGGGCTTCAGTAGTTGTGGCACGTGGGCTCAGTAATTGTAGCTCACGGATTTAGCTGTTCCGTGGCATGTGGGATTTTCCCGGAGCAGGGATTGAAACCATGTCCCCTGCATTGGCAGGCAGATTCTTAACCACTGCACCACCAGGGAAGTCCCTGATTTGCGTATGTTGAACCATCCCTGTGATCCTAGAATGAATCCAACTCGATCATATTGTATGATCCTTTTTATGCATTGTTGGACTTGGTTTCCTAATATTCTTTTGAGGATTTTTGCATCTATACTCATCAAAGATATTGGCCTATAATCTTCTTTTTTGGTAGTGTCTTTGTCTGGTTTTGGTATCAGGGTGGGGGTGGTGGCTTCATAGAATGAATTTGGGAGTGTTCCCCCTTCTTCAATTTTCTGGAAGAATTTGAGAAGGATAGGTGTAAGTTCTTCTTTGTATGTTTGGTAAAATTCCCCAGTAAAGCCGTTCGGTCCTAGACTTTTGTCTGCAGGGAGTTTTTTATTACAGTTTAGATTTCACTCCTAGTGACTGGTCTATTCAAATTATCTGTTTCTTCTTGACTCAGTTTTGGCAGGCTCTATGTTTCCAGGAACTTGTCCATTTCTTCTAGGTTGTCCAATTTGTTGGCATATAGCTGTTGATAGTGTTCTCTTATGATTTTTTGTATTTTTTCAGTATCAGTTGTTATTTCTCCTCTTTCATTTCTCATTTTGTTTATTTGGGTCCTCTCTCTGTTCTTCTTGGTGAGCCTGGCTAGAGGTTTGTCGATTTTGTTTAACTTTTCAAAACACCAGCTCTTGGTTTTCTTGATCTTTCCTATTGTCTTTTTTTGGGGGGGGGTCTCTATTTTATTTTTTTCCTCTCTGATCTTTAGTATTTTCTTCCTTCTGCTGACTTTGGGTTTTGTTTGTTCTTATTTTTCTAATTCTTGTAGGTAGTAGGTTAGGCAGTTTACTTGATGTTTTTCTTGTTTCTTGAGGAAGGCCTGTATCGCTATGAACTTCCCTCTTAGAACTGCTTTTGCTGCATCCCACAGATTTTGTAAGGTTGTGTTTTCATTGTTATTTGGCTCAAGGTATTCTCTGATTTCTTCTTTTATTTTATGGTTGACCCATTGGATTTTTAGTAGCATGTGGCTTAGTCTTCATGTGTTTGTTCTTTTCCCGTTTTTCTTTCTGTTGTTGATTTCTAGTTTCATACCATTGTGGTCAGAAAAGATGCTTGAAATAATTCCTATCCTCTTAAATTTGTTGAAACTTGTTTTGTAACCTAGTATGTGGTCTATCCTAGAGAACGTTCCATGCACACTTGAAAAGAATGTGTATTCTGAATTTTTTTGGATGTAGTGTCTTGTAGATATCAATTAAGTCTGTTCTATTGTGTCATTTAGAAGCTCTGTTGCCTTATTGATTTTCTGTCTGGAAGATCTGTCCATTGATGTCAGTGAGGTGTTAAAGTCTCCCACTATCATTGTATTCCTATCAATTTCTCCCTTTATGTCTGTTAGTATTTGTTTTATATATTTAGGTGCTCCTATATTGGGTGCATAGATGTTAACAAGCCTAATATCCTCTTCTTGTATTGACCCATTTATCATTATATACTGTCTTTCTTTATCTTATAACCTGTCCCTCATTATCTTTTTTTCTTTTTAACATCTTTATTGGAGTATAATTGCTTTACAATGGTGTGTTAGTTTCTGCTTTATAACAAATTGAATCAGCTATACATATACATATATCCCCATATCTCCTCCCTCTTGCATCTCCCTCCAACCCCTCTAGGTGGTCACAAAGCACCAAGCTGATCTCCCTGTGCTATGCGGCTGCTTCCCACTAGCTATCTATTTTACATTTGGTAGTATATATAAGTCCATGCCACTCTCTCACTTCTTCCCAGCTTACCCTCCCACCTCCCCATGTCCTCAAGTCCATTCTCTACGTCTGCATCTTTATTCCTGTCCTGCCACTAGGTTCTTCAGAACCATTTTTATTTTTTTAGATTCCATATATATGTGTTAGCATACAGTATTTATTTTTCTTTCTTACTTACTTCACTCTGTATGACTGTCTCTAGGTCCATCCACCTCACTACAAATAACTCAATTTTGTTTCTTTTTATGGCTGAGTAATATTCCACTGTATATATGTGCCACATCTTCTTTATCCATTCATCTGTCAATGGACACTTAGGTTGCTTCCATGTCCTGGCTATTGTAAATAGAGCTGCAATGAACATTGTGGTACATGACTCTTTTTGAATTATGGTTTTCATTATCTTTTTATGGCCTTTGTTTTAAAGCCTATTTTATTATATGAGTATTGCTACCCCCACTTTCTTGTTGTTTCCATTTGTGTGAAATATCTTTTTCCATCCCCTCACTTTCAGTCCCCTCACCTTGTTTTCCAGTTGATTCTGTAGTTCTTCAAAGGAAGATTTTCTAAATTTGGAAAGACTAAGCATTTTTATATGCTGATGAGAAAGAGCTAGTTGAGAGGGAATAATGGAAGAATCTGGATGATAAAAAGACCTTGAGAAGAAATGGAATCCAAATCACAGGTAGAACAATTGTCTGTTATAAGAGGAAAGACATTCCCTGTGATGAGAATGAGGGAGAAGGAGAGAATGAGTGTGAATGCAGGTAAAATTTATTTTCACTGTCGGGAAGGTTAGATCATCTACTGAGAGTAAGAGGAACTGGAAGCTGAGAGTCAGAAGCTTGAAGACAGTGGGCAATGTTAGAAATAGGCAGTGGGGACAGTGGCTGGGAGAACCACCCAGTGGAATGCCATAGAATTGCTGAGCAGTGATGAAGTCCAGGTTGAGAATGCGGTCACCAGGAATTTATAGTGGCAATCATCATAGTACTAAACATGGTATGTTATAATTATTCACAGGCCTCTCTCAGCACATGTGCCTGACAAGCTGGTGTATCCACTAAATGTTGAATAAATGAGTGGACCCAGTTTAAGTGAGCCCTCCAATTAAAGGACCGCATTTCCTCCACCAACAGAGTTTCATCAACTAAAACCATTAGAAAGCTATCTTGGGTCTATCTCTCTCTGCTATTTTTAGTCTAAAGACATGTTGAGATGGAAAATGCACTTTCCTCTGCTTTTGTGCAAGTTTGTTATATGTTATATATGTATGCTTTGTAATGCATGTTTGCTGTGTAATGCATGTATGCATTCAGTAGTTTTCCAAAGATCACTAGTTAGCTCAGGCTAACTCAGGTCACCTGACTTGCATTCCATATACTGGGATATACGATATGCCATGTGAAACTGCCAAGGAGTTCCAGGTGATACACTAAGCCTTCAATGTTCCCTTCCTTCCTTCCTTCCTTCCTTCCTTCCTTCCATCCAGCCTCCCTCCATCTTTCCTCCCTGAGCATGGTAGACCTCTTGGAATCCTTTCTGATCTCCCTACCAAGCTGCCCCCCAGCTTCATTATGTTCAGCCCTCATTTGCACATGCTCTTGACACCTGGTGTTTGGTGGCAGAAATGGCTGATAAAATTCCACACTGATTAATTTCATGTTTAATCTAACTGATACTTCTGTAGCCTTTGCAAATAACCTCTTTGAACAAAAACTGCAACGGCTCATTCCAAACCCGATCAAAGAGGTATGCATGACTCACAGCCACTAAATAAACATTGATGCCTGATGGCAGTAATATGGCTATTTATATTCAGAGCCTGATTTAACCAGTGGCATTCCTGTAATAAGATAATAAGCATGAGCTGTTTACTACAAAAAAAGGAGAGTCTGTGGTGCTGGTGTTCAATAAAATCTCTTAACAGGCAAATGAGTCTCTGAAATTGGTTGGCAAATACATCCAGAATGAGATGTGCTAATTAGTTGCTGTTACTGATTTTCTAAAATAAAGAGTTTAGACTTAAATTAGCCCTGAAATTTAGTACAATAAAAAATACTGGATATATGATATCATGTTGAGAGTCTTACAGATTATATCTAATATATGTACAGCAATACAATTAAGAAAAAAGAACTCTGCACATAAATCACTAGATTTTAAACAGAGACTGTCTAAGAAGAGGTTTTAAATGTGGAGAATTAGATATTTGAATCTCAGGTTCAAGTTTTTTTTCTATTCAGAAAGCATTTGTAGATGATCCTCTTGGCTATAGGGGCAGAGATATCTATTACTATAAGCACTTTAATTTTTAAATAGAAAGAGCAAAAGAATGCAAGAATTATCTTAATCACATTTGGATACCCTTTAAAAATAGATTAAGCCGGGCTTCCCTGGTGGCGCAGTGGTTGGGAGCCTGCCTGCCAATGCAGGGGACACGGGTTCGAGCCCTGGTCTGGGAGGATCCCGCATGCCGTGGAGCAGCTGGGCCCGTGGGCCACGGCTGCTGAGCCTGTGCGTCTGGAGCCTGTGCTCCGCAGCGGGGGAGGCTGCAATGGTGGGAGGCCCGCGCACCGCGATGCGGAGTGGCCCCCGCTTGCCGCAACTAGAGAAAGCCCTAGCACAGAAACGAAGAGCCAACATAGCAATCAATCAATCAATCAATAAATAAATCTTTAAAAAAAAAATAGATTAAGCCATTCAGAACCAAGATCACAGAGGGTCTAGGTAAACATGTAGCAGACAGCTGTCTGGATTCAGAAAAAAATGATGGAAGCATCAAGCTTGTGAAGCCTCTCCCAACACCATCCAGCACTGGTTTTCCTCAACTGAGGTAAAAGCAGCAGGCGTCTTGTGCCTGCTCCCTTTCTCCTTCTGCCATCACTCCAGGCAGCCCCCTTCCAGCTGCTAAAGATGCATCTTCAAACTTCCATTTTCACTGCTTCCTTCACCAAGCTTGAAGGAGCTGCCTCTATCAGGACTTGCAATTTCAAATAGTGAGATGATCTCAGAAGACATCCAAATATTATTTCTTTTAAAAAATCAAATATATCTAAAAAGTTATGGCCAAGTCATAAGAGGATTCAGCTTGTGTTTCCATCATATTTTTTTCCCTGAAACCAAGTTGAATTCAAGAACCTGTTGTTTGAATTTAGCTGGTTGAGATGATGCTTGTTTTCCCAGAGCAAATGGTCTTTCTTCTTTTAAAGCCAACTAGATGGCAGATAGTGCTGTAGCTCTAAAGTAGTAATGTTTCTAATGTTAGCAATGAGTCGATTCATTCATTTGAGCTCTATTCATCTACAGTTAAACCGACAAAGGTTGATTATTTATGTGCTTTAATTTAGATGTTCAGTCTGTATCAGAGTCTTTAGTTACCCGGGGGTAATTGATGATGTACATCTTTGTCTCCACGTCACAGTGGGCCCCAACTGAGGTACCAACGTTTTCAGCTAATACTGAGACCTAGAATTGTTAGGGACACTCTCATATAATCTAACAAATAATTGATATTATAAACAGAATCCTGAGTCATGAACATGTGGTCTTCCCTATATTTTTCAACAGTATTACTTAAGGTTCTCTTGAAACCAATTCTGGACTAGCTTAAGACAAAAGGGAATTTACTTGAAAGGATGTTAGCAATTTTATAAAAGGTAAGGATGACTTGAATAGCTATGCCTCAGAAGCGCAAGAACAACAGCAATTCCAGAGATGTGAAAACAAGAGCTTCTGGGCTCATTCTGCTATTTTTGTAGCTCTGAGACTAACATCTCCTGGTTCCTTTGTTTCTTTTTTAAGATTCCATGTTCTTAGACAAGAAAATCTGGTTGGTCCAGCTGCGCTCAAACAAATGACCTGAACAAATCAGTTATGACTAACAAAGAGGGGGTGTCAGGGTCACATGGCATAGACATGGCTTCCGTGCAAGTCCCCAGAGACTGGAGGACAGTTGTCAAATGGGTAGCAAACCCAAAGGTCCTCTATACCAGTGCTCCTCCAAGTGCTGGTCCCTAAAAATGTCTGATGTCAATCCAGGAGGGTACTGTATAAGGAGCAGGCACCAGAAGCTAAATCAACACATTGTTTACTTCACTGAGAAAATCTTGCTATTAAAAAATCGTCAGCTGAACTAAAGAGTGTGCTAGTGACACAGCTGGGTTATATCCTGGTGCAGCGTCTCTCACCTCCTCATGGACCAGTAGTGAACAATTTGTGGACCACCCTTGAATAGCAGTCTCTTCTCTTCAGGCCTTGCCTGACTTTATGGGACTCGTACCAGAGCAATCAAGAACATAGACTTTGGGCTTCCCTGGTGGCACAGTGGTTAAGAATCCACCTGCCAATGCAGGGGACACAGGTTTGAGCCCTGGCCCAGGAAGATCCCACATGCCATGGAGCAACTAAGCCTGTGCGCCACAACTACTGAGCCTGTGCTCTAGAGCCCGTGAGCCACAACTACTGAGCCTGCAAGCCACAACTACTGAAGCCCATGCGCCTAGAGCCTGTGCTCTGCAACATGAGAAGCCACCGCAATGAGAAGCCCACGCACCGCAGCAAAGAGTAGCCCCGCTCGCCGCAACTAGAGAAAGCCCGCGCACAGCAACAAAGACCTAACACAGCCAAAAATAAATAAAATAAAATAAAATTAATGAATTTTAAAAAAAAAAGCTTTTAAAAAAAGAACATAGACTTTGAAGCTACCTGGGTTTCAGTTCTCACTATCCTGAGTAGGTGAATGACCTTGGGCTAATGAATACTCCAAGCCTCACTTTCCTCATCTAAGTTGGAGGTAACAATACTACCATATTTGTCAGGACTCCTTCAATTGCAGGCAGCAGAAAATCAAGTCATTAAATTAAACCAGATGAAATTGTTAACATCCAATCTGCAAAAATGGCAATTTTATTGTGGTTCAAACTAACAGCTTAAGCTAAAAACGATTTTATTGGCTTATGAAGCTGGCAACTATAACGGTGGAATAGGTGGCACACACATCTGAATCTAAGGCTCAAATGAATAAAGAGAAGCTCTCTCTTTTTCAGCAACCAGAATTGCATCATGTGGCATAGAATGATGCTAATTGGCCCTACTTGGGTTATGCTCCCAACCCTCCAGCCCAATCACTGTCAAAAAAGACACAAAGTTTCTTGATGGGCCAGGCTTAGGTCATGTGCTTGGGAATAAGCAGGGCACTATGATTAATAGATTGACAGGTCTGTCAGATAAATCCTTTCTGTTTTGTTTGGTCATATCCCTAGGGCCTAGCACATAATAGGTGCCCCCAAAATTAGGTAAATAAATGATTGGGGAGGGCGTATTGTGCAACCTCTTCAGTCAAAAGAGGGGGCAGACGAAAGCAATAGAATCGCATGATAAATGCCTACACCATATGGTTGTTGTGAAGATCAGACAAGAATATGATGCATATGGGACAGGGCCTAGCACATGGGGGCACTTTTATTGGCCACATAGATCAGGTCAGCGTGGGAGCCCACCTCTTCCGTGCAGTGACTTGTACATAGCAGGCACCCAGGTTTTTTGATTGACTGGATGAGCTAATAAGTGAACTCATGAATAGACAATGAGCAATCTGGATCCTGTATCTTCCTTTGGAAAAGTTCTTTATCCTATGACAATTTTGATTTTGCCTGGTTTTCCTATGAACAACCAGACACGAATCACACAATCAATAGGGCAAGAGCAAACGGGCAATAAATTACAATTGGAGACATTTTAGGTAAAGACCTACATTAGGAAAACTTTCTAGGGTCCACAAGACAAGGCTTCTTCAGTGAAACTTAAAGAAAACAGGCTGGCTTCTATTATGATTCTTTCTGGTAGAAGAAAAGGGACAGATGACTTCTAAGAGTTCTTGCCCAGTGACTGGCAGCACTGGTATGTCACATTCCAATCCAAGTGAGGACGAAGGAAGGGGACAGAAGCAGAAGACACAATATCAGTGTTTGACTTGGAAGTGTCCACAGAGCTCATCTAGTGCAATTCCCTCTTTTTACTGAAGGGGGAACTGAGGCCTGGAGAATGAAGCGGCCTAAGGGGCAGAGCTGAGTCCAGCTCTTCTTCGTCCACGTGCAGTATTTGTCCTCCACATCACACCACAGGCAGTGGTGGCTTCCTATGCACCCATCGTGCCCCTGTCACCCATGTAAGGTGGACATGGAAGCAGGTGGGTGATGGTAACGCCTCAGTGAGAAACTGGTAGAGACCCTCGTGTGGTCAAGGGTCAAAGGGTGGGGATTAGCATGCCCTGAAGGATAATCTGACTCCCACTCTTGGTCACAAACCCCACATATTACTAACCTACCCCTTCCCACCTGCCACCTGAAGAGAATCCAAAACATGTCCAATATATATTTTAAAACATTACATGTGTCAAGCAATTTGACCAAATGACAAATCAGGTCATTTTATTTATTAGGTTATTTCATTTTCTAAATTAACTCAGGACATGTGAACCTAACAAAGGATATTTGAGCCTTTTCTGAATAGGAAAAACATACACTTAGGTGCTGAAGTATTGACCTTGTAGGCAGATTGTTTGCAATCAGGACAAACCAGGCTATGTGCGCACTAGAGGTTATGGGCATCATATTTGTGGCAGACTATTAATTCCCCACCCAATATAGATTCTCCCCTTCCTCACTGGCAGAGCTCCTATATTGCTGGGAGTGACAGGATTCCCAGCCTAAATTTGTTTTATGACTTACTTGAGATGTAAGTAGAAGTCATTGAGGCTTTCCAGAAAGCCCCCTTTACAGGGACTGACTCAGCTGACAGGACCCTTCTGTCTTTCCCCTTTCTACATCTTCCAGATGCTAGATGGCTGGAGCTCCAGAAGCCATACTATAAACATGAGATGAGGATCCATCCTAGGGATTGTGAGATGGCGAGCTGCCAGGAGCTTGGGTCCCCCAAAACCTCATGCACCACCACATCAGCCCTACACTGCCTGCTTCTTGTTAGATGAGAGGAAAAGAAGGCCCTATCTTATTTAAACCAATTTTCAGATCAGCTGAGTACAGTTCCTGACTGATTCAAACTCATGGCATGATCTTGGCAAAGTAAGTTCTTTAGCCCCTTTGTGCCTCAGTTTCTTTCCCCTTAAAACTGAGTAAGAGCACCAACCAGCATTTAAGAACACATAATACAGTGTTTTAAAATTCTAGAAAAATTTTGGACATAGTCAAAGGAGTAAGGGGGTGAATACATGGCTATCTGAACTTAACCACTAGTCAATCAGAACAGTTCCTTTTCTATTTAATTTTTATATGGAGTTTCCAAGTAAGATTTCATTTGGAAGAGAAGAAAAATAATTTACAGGCTAAGATAAGTTGAAAATCACTGGCATAGAAAAATGTTTAGTCCATCATATGTGAAAAGGACAGTTGGGGCATACCACTGCTCCTGAGATGATAGTTTTCCAACATTGCTGATGGATCTAGTGATGCCCATTGGATCCTTCTTGGAATCAATAGCCCACACTTGTAGACCAGCCTAGGGAAACAGTCTGGAGCCAACAAGCAGTGACAGTGCCCTGATCCCTGCAGGAATAAAACCAGTCACTCTGCTGCCTTCATGCTGTACCCTAGCCCCCTGAAGAATAACTAACGAGCCTGAGAGTCACGCAGCAGCTGCTCTCTGGGGTGTTAAAAAGAGACTGAAGGGAGCTGAGGAGTCATGTCCATTAGGAAGGTGTCTTGTCACTAAGTGGCTCCTGTCACTGCCCATAGCCCTGGCTTCTCTGATCCATCAGACTCAGTGTACTTACTCACCCAAGGGTTCAGTAGTCTTCCACATGGGAAAAAGATACCATCTGAGATGAAAGAAAGAAAAAGAAAGAAAGAAAGAGAGAGAGAGAGAGAGAGAGAGAGGGAGGGAGGGAGGGAGGGAGGGAGGGGGAGAGAGAGAAAGAAAGAAAGAAAGAAAGAAAGAAAGAAAGAAAGAAAGAAAGAAAGAAAGAAAGAAAGAAAGAAAGAAAGAAAGAAAGAAAGAAAGAAAGAAAGAAGAGAAGAAAGAAAGGAAGGAAGGAAGGAAGGAAGGAAGGAAGAGAGAGAAAGAAAGAAAGGAAAGAAAGAAAGAAAAAGAAAGAAAGAAAGAAAGGAGGGAAGGAGGGAAGGAAGGAACGAAGGGAGAGAAAGAAAAAGAAAGAAAGAAAGAAAGAAAGAAAGAGAAAGAAAGAGAGAGAAAGAAAGAAGGAAGGAAGGAAGGAAGGAAGGGAGGGAGGGAGGGAGGGAGGGAGGGAGGGAGGAAGAAAGAAAGAAAGAGGGGAAGGGAAGGGAACCAAGGGAGAGAGGGAGGAAGGAAGGGAGAGAGAATGAGAGGGATCGGAAGGAGAAAGAAAAGTCCCGAGCCGTTCACACAACTTTGACTCCTAATCATGCTGTCTCTCAGCAGAACATCTCACCTGAGCCCTGGAGAAAGAGCCAAACCACAAAGTTCTTGAGACCCTGGAAATAAGCCTTCGTCTGACTGAACCCCACACCCATCCACAGAAGGAGCTTCAGAACCCAAGAAAATGATACCAGCAGGGCCCTCTGATTATAAAAGTCTCCCCTGTACACTCTGCAACCTCAAATCAGAAATAGCTGAGGGCTGGCTCTCACACAGTCAGAGTCCCAGGAGCAATCCCAGACCCTGACTCCAAATTCTCTTTCCCAACCGACTCGATTTCAACTTTGACTTGCCAATCAAGCTGCAGCTTATTCCGCTCAAGTCCCCAGCTCTGTTTCTCTGAACGTGACTGCGCCTGTCTTCCTCTCACTTTGTGGGGTCACATCACATCCCTGAGCCGCAGATCCCTCATGAGCCCTTGTCTTTAACCCTTGTTCACTCTGCACCCGATCTCCAACCCACACGTGCCCACTTCAACCACACCCAGCTGCCAATATCCAGACTCTTCTGGGGATAGTCGGGCTCTGTCTGCCTTCCTTTCTCATATTCTCAAACATCACATGAACACAACTCATTCAAATAGATCATTAAAATAGAATATATTTGATTTGCACTGCATCTTACTGCTTTCTTTTTCCACTCTACTCTCCCACCCCAGTTAGACTTCTGCAAATACATCCTTCTGAGTGGGTTTTTGAATGGTGATGGGAGAAATAAAACAGGAAAGATGACATTAAAAATTAAGAGAGAGAATTAAGAGAGAGTAATTGTGAAGAGACGATGGAAGGTCTCTGGCTTCTATCAGATTCAGTGAGGCAGAGAGGAGGGCTAGATACTGCCCCTTGGTCCTCAGCTTCTATTTCCACCTTTTTCTATGCTCCCCCCTGGATCACAGGGGCTGGAAAGGCATAAAACCCTATTTTCCCAATTCCCTTTCTGCTAGGGTTCTAGAGGAGATTTAGCTTCTGCTGATAAAATGCACTCATGTGCAGAAAAGAAGTAGGGTCATTCTCTCTGGGCAGTGGTGACTGGTGAGCATGCTCCCACAAACACAAGCTTTTGCAGTGGCCATCCTCCATGGTACACTGTCTGATGACCAACCTAATGGGTATTGGGCAGCATTTTCCTGACCTCTGGGTGATAGTAGAGAGTAGATAGATGAGAGAAGGAAGGCACTGCGTTCAGTGAGGTGGACTGAGTTGCACGCCCTTGGCTGGAAGAGCTCCAGCTTCTTACCCCCACATTTTCTCCCCCCAAAAATAGGGTCACATGATTGAGACACTATTCCTTATAAATGAATTTTAAAATGAGATTGTATTAGAATGACTGCTGTTCACAAATCAATCAATGTAACCCATCATACTAATAAACTCAAAAGGAAAAGTCACCTGTTTGTATCAACTGATACAGAAAAAGCATTTGATCAAAATTCAATGCCCATTCATGATAAAAACTCCCAGAAAAGTAAGATAGCAGTAAGCTTTCTCAATTTGATAAAGAACATTTACAAAAAACTTACAGCTAACATTATATTTAATTGTAAAGGACTGAATGCTTTCCTCCTAAGATCAGGTCCAAGGTAAGGTTGTCTGCAAAGATGTCTGCTCCCTCCACTACTATTCAGAAATGATCTAGCCAACTCAATAAGGCAAGAAAAAGAAATAAAAGGCACACAGATAGAAAGGGAAGAACTAAAACTGCCCGTATTTGCAGATGCCATTATGGTCTGCATAGAAATCCCAAGGAATCTTAAAAAAAAATTCCTTGAACTAATAAGTGCATTCAGCAAGTTCACTGATAACAAGATCAACATAAAAAATCAATTGTAACAAAGGAAAAATTAATTGTATTTCTATATCCTAACAGTGAATACATGGGAACAAATTAAAAACACAAAACCATTTATTATCACTCAGAAAATACAGCAATGGAGTGACTGCTGTTCACAGGTCTCTCGGCTACTAGAGAGCTCTCCACCCTGACTCTAGTAAAGAGGTCAGGAAACCTTGAGTAAGGTTGGAGGTATTAATTTCGGGCAGTTAATTACATTTTTTCAGCATCCATCTCCCTGAAGTTTTCACTGGGCAAATCCTTCAGGAGGACATCCCCATTAGCTATTCATTTTTCTTCCTCACTGACTGGAGAATGAAGTGACTGTTGGCTGTGTCACACAACTCGTTGAAATTCACCCCTGGGTGAAGTGATCCTCAAATAATTACCAAATGTAGTTCAGGTAACTGAATTAGTGAATTACCTTGGTTCCTTTGAGATGAAAGACTCTTTAGGAATGTGAAATACTTTGGCTCTTTGTTATTTATAACCTGAACAATGAAAGAACCCAAAGTAGTATTCAATATGCTCCAGGAATGGGATGACTAAAATTAAAGAATGCAATTGGTTTTCATTTTCCATATTTTTCATTTTCTCTCCTTTTCATTTCAATAGTCAGGGACTGAATATGACAAGACATCAAATCCCCTCTGATGTTAATAAGGCATCAACTATGGAGCTCTGGGAAAAGAAAAATTCAGCCAAAGTGTGACAAGTTCGTGGTTCTCCTCCTTTCTGTGATTTATTACCATTTCCTCTCACCCACCCTATTACACTACTCTACAGGTGAAAACCTCCTCCCTTGCTTTGTTTTCTTCTGCCTTAGTCTAATTTGCCAAATTTAAGAGTCTCAACTACTCTTCCACCCTTCAGACAAACAACTGCTCCCATCAGTGGTCTCCCATCAGAGAAATGCAGGATGCCCTCGGCTTAGTGCTCTGCCCTGGGTACGAAGAAGACAGAAGCCTAGAGGCGAATCCCAGGCAGACAGCTTGACCTGGGGTTGGAGGAGTGGGAAGTGGTGGAGATGGGGCTGAGGTTGGCAAATCAAGGCCCAGTCTACCTGAGGTTGGTAGAGGGCTGAAGATGGTGGCGGAGATGCTAGGCTCTACTCATGCTGGATATGGGTGTACTGCATTTATTGAATCCAATTTACAGTAACTCATTTTTAGTTTTCATTTTTTAAAGCATTAAGGGTTTTCTATTTCTCTCTCTTTTCAAATATCTTTTTAAGTGTAATTTATTTATTTTGGAACGGGAATAGGTAATACATTCACATAGTTCACAATTCAAAAAGCATTCAGTAATATACAGTGAAGACTCCCTCCCACCTACATGCTCCAGCCACCCAGTTCTCCCTTCAGAGGCACCAGCATCATCAACTTCCTACTTTTCCTTGCAGAAATATATAAGCAAATTTGTATAAGGCATCCCCTCACCATCTTTTATTTACACACATGATGACTCACTACTCTGTTCTATACTGTGCTTTTCTCACATAATATATCTTAGAGATCATTCCACACCAGTATACAAAGACCTCCTCAATCTTTTTTAATGATAAATAGTAATCCATTATGTTAACGTATCTTCATTTGTCTAACCACTCTCCCATTAATGATCATTTCCATTATTTCCAATTTTTTTTATACTACAAACAGTGCTGTAATGATTAACCTGTCAATAAGTGATTTCCACATATAGGAGTATGTCTGTAATTTAATAGAATTGCTACTAATAGAATTATTATAAATAATTCCTGTAAATAGAATTGCTAAATCAAAGATTATGTATTTGTAATTTTGATAGATACAGCCAAATTGCAAATACATGTCACCTGATGCAACATCCTTTGCCCATTTTTCTATTGCATTATTGGTTTTTTTCTTATTGATTGTGTAGCAATGACTTAAAATATGTTTCCTAATTTGTCCGTTGACTTTTGACTCAGCTATGATTGCTTTTGCATGGATACATTTTTAAAAACACGGTTGAGTTTTTCAATCTTTTATTTTATGACTGCTATAATTTGTGTCATATATTTAAAGGTTTTCTGCAGTCATAAATTACAACAAGAAAATCTTTTATGGTTTTTTCCTATTTTTATGGTTTCATATTTTTCTATTTAAAATCTGTAAACCATCTGGAATTTATTTGGTAAGATTTGAGGTACGGCTCCAACTTTAATTATGTATTTATTGTTACAGCTAACTACCCTGTTGTCCAAACATCATTGATAAAAATCCAGTGTTCCCAGTGATTTGAAATGAGACCTGTATCATATGCTAAATCCCTATATGTTTTTGGGTCTACTTCTTGATTTTCTATTCTGTTTTATCTCTCTATTCATGTGCCAGTGGCACCCTAGTTTGATTTTTTAAAACGTAACTAAAAGGAATTGTACTTCAATTTTTTAAACTTTATGTATCTCCTTAAAGTAACTCTTCCTTTGGGTTAGTGATCCATGGAAACAAGGTTTCCTGTCTGTGTCTTACAATATTGTTTACTTTCCCTCAGATAGCTCAGGACTAGATTTTTCTTAATCTTCCAGGAAATGAAATTTAGCCTCTACCATCTGAGTGGCATAGTCAAATGAATGGCATAACCTTGGGCTTATGAGATGACCATAGGAATAGCATATTTTACGTTTCCAAATCCTGGTGCATAACAGGGTCACAAGGAACAGGCTCTTTTATTCCTGTGGTCATCGCTTTAAAATAAAGTTGTATACTTAATGAATATTTACTATACAGCAAGTTGCTTCGGTGAGGATGCTTTTGGCTTCAAGTCATAGAAACAGATTCAAACAGCCTTTCACAATAAGGAAATGCATGAACTGCGGTAACTAGTTCTCAAGGAGTAGGGGGTTGGACAGGCAGTGTCAGTAGCCTGGCCATGTCATTACAGATCCAGCCTCTTACCATTTTGTGTTCCTCCATCCTCAGTCGTTGGGTCCATTCTCAGGCTGATGGCAAGATGGCTTTGACATTTCCAGGTATCCTCTCCAGACATGAAAACACCCTGAGAAAGAGACAGCAGCTCGTTTTGTTCTCTTTCTTAGGAGCAAGGGAACATTTCCCTGAAGTCTCCCATGTATGATTGGCCAGAATTGGGTGACATTCCCATTCCCAAATCAACCACTGAAAACAGGAATGTGATTAGCTTAAGGCCAATCAGACCCACCCCTGGGCTGGGCAAGGGTGAGTTCCCTCCAAGGCACATGGCTGCTTGAAGAGGGTGAACATCTGCACAAAACCTGGATTCTCATAGTAATGGAAGTGGGTAATGGATGCTGATAATGAGTCTGCCCCATCCCCCTCTCTCTTTCTCTCTCCTGACTGGTTTCCTTTGCAAGACATCCAACAATGTCCCCTTTCACACACACTTAAGTGTTTGGTCATGTATTAACTGCAAACTGAAAAATTCAATAAACACTCATTGAACTCATACTATACGCCCAAAATGTGTGAGGAGCTGAGGACTAGAAGAAGGAAAGACAGGGATCCTGATCTCAATGATTTAATGGGAGAGGCAGAAAATTAAGGAATTCCTTAATTCCTTAGTACAGTGATAGGTGCTATGTATTGATACATAACTTAAGGGTGCTATGGGAGTTCTAAAGAATGAGTAACTTCACAGGGAACTTCATGGTAAAACAAATGGAATATTCCAGCTGAGCTTTGAAAGATAAGTAGGTAATCAAGGAAGAAGAACATTCAGGCAAGGAAAATAGCTAGTACCAAGGACCAAGAAGGCATTGGCCTGGCATGCTCAGGTTACTATATGTGTTCTTTATGTCAAGCTATTAAGTGAACATGGCAGTGAGGCACTGTTTTACCCAAAGAATGAAGGTGCCTTGGGGGAGTTTTGAGGCCTGGTTAGCAACTTTGGTTTTTACTGTTTAAGAGACATCATCAGTGGATACCATCCCTAAGAAGTTCTGAGAGAGGTTAAAGCTAATTGCAGCATTCAAACACAAACAGCAGATTATTAATCAACTTTCTGAGGTGACAGACCACCTCTCAGAGACCCCTAAATCTTTCTTTCACTTCACAATCAAGCTTCTTGCAAACGATATCCATACTAGCAATCTTCTCACCTCCATTCATTCCTTAACCTCAACCCACTGAGGTTAGCAATATGATGGTTGTTCCTGCTAAGGTCACCAGAGGCCTCAATAAATTGTAAGACACAAAATAGAATAAAACCAACAACAACAACAATAAACCCTCTTACATCCTACCTTCCAATCACATGAACTATTTATAATTCACAAATTACATTGGTTAATACATTTAGAGACCCCGGGCACTGAAAGTATGAATTCTTTCTCCCACTGCAGTATAAAATTAAAATTAAAAGCAATCCTAAATCATAATTTTTTCCATAAGGGCTTCATTTTTTCAATAAATCATATTCTTTCAAAAAAAATCTTTCTGGGCTTCCCTGGTGGCGCAGTGGTTGAGAATCTGCCTGCCAATGCAGGGGACGCGGGTTCGAGCCCTGGTCTGGGAAGATCCCACATGCCGCGGAGCAACTCGGCCCGTGAGCCACAACTACTGAGCCTGCGCGTCTGGAGCCTGTGCTCCGCAACAAGAGAGGCTGCGATAGTGAGAGGCCCGCGCACCGCGATGAAGAGTGGCCCCTGCTTGCCGCAACTGGAGAAAGCCCTCGCACAGAAACGAAGACCCAACACAGCCATACATACATACATACATACATACATAAAAATAATGTAAGCAGACAAGAATAGCATTTTAAAAATAAAATAAAAATAAAATAAAAAATAAAAAAAAAAATCTTTCTCTGGACCCCTGCTTTGTTGCTTATTTAAGCACATGCCTACCAGTTGAGTAATCCAGCAATAAAGATATTCATACCTTGTTTGTAGTAGGTTAAATGACGTCCCCCCCAAAAGATATATTCACCCAGAACCTCAGAATGTGACCTTATTTGGAATAAGGGCCTTTGCAGATGTAATTAAGGTGAAGATCTCTAGACAGATAATCCTGGATTAGGGTGGGCCTTAAATCCAATGATTTCGATTTAAGAGAGAGAAACAGAGAATCACAGAGACATGCAGGGAGAACACCACATGAAGATGAAGACAGAGATCGGAGCAATGCATCTACAAGCCAAGGAATGCCAAGAATTACTGAAACCCCCAAAGCTAGGAGAGAAACATGGAACAGATTCTCCCTCAGAGCCTCCAGAAGGAACCAACCATGCTGACACCTTGATCTGAGACTTCTGGCCTCCAAAACTGTGAGAGAATAAATTTATGTTGCTTTAAGTCACTCAGTTGTAGTAATTTGTTTCGGCAGTCCTAGGCAACTAATACATTACTCCATAACAATTTGAATTAAAATCAGGTAACTTTTGATTATAAGAAACTCAGGAAGAGAGGAATTTATTTTAAAGAACTGCAATCTCACAGGACACAGAGATGAGAAATTAAGCCTCTTGCTTTTAAAGCTGGGAACCAGAGCGGGGAAGGAAAGTGACTGTCCATCGCTCAAAGTCATCTAATAAACTCTCTCATATTGCTCCCTCTGTGAGTCATCCCATGCTGTCCCCTGGCTGTCTTCCTTTGCTTCATCACTCTCTGGGTGCGTGTGGCTCTTCGAGGTGACTTCAGCCCCAGTCTCTGTAAATTTCATGTTTGTTCCCCACATCTAACTGACTTTGTCCCTCAGCAGCCCAATTACAAATTGTCATGTGAGAAACTGGGTTGGCTCAACTTAGAGTTACCTAAGGGCTAGCCCCCCGACGAGCCATCCGGTGCCCATCTCTGGCCCAGTTATAGCACATGAGAGGTGGAGCCCCATGGCATGAGTGCTGTGCCTTCCAGCCTTTGGGCCAGAACTCCCACTGCAGAGGTCACAGTGGTGTAGGCAAAACTTGGCCCCTCTGGTGCAATCTGGTCATTTTTCTCCCTCCCTCGCTAGACTATGAACCCCTAAAGGGCAAGAATATAGGTCGCAGTGCCTGGGACATGGTAGATATTCAAGATCAGTCGGTTAAATACAAAGGAATTAGTTGAGCTTTGTAGAACTGCAAGAAAAAGGTAAATGTTTATACCGCTTTCTCTGTTTCTTCTTGACAAAGTGGTCATTTTAAAGCTGACTTCCTTTCCTTACCTCATTCTCAGAAATAGCAAAGAGACTATCTCTGGATATTTGATGAAATGGCACTCACAAAGCCACACAACCTCACTGCGGTCCCTATCAGTGGATCTAAGGTAAACAGTTCTCTTACCTCTTTCTCTCTCTCCATTGGTGTCCAAACTCCCTAATCTTTTGGCTGGTGCTATGATCCTTCTTGACAGAGAGCTCAGGGAAAGAGGTTGTTTGAGCCATTCTTTGCCTCTTTTTCCTTTCCTTTTCTTCCCTTTTAAAAAAAATGGATTTTTCCCCACAGAGATCTTTTTTCCCAAATTTTTTTAAATTTAAGTATAATGATTTACAATGTTGTATTCATTTGAAGTGTACAGCAAAGTGAGTCAGCTATATATATATATATATATATATATATATAGAGAGAGAGAGAGAGAGAGAGAGAGAGAGAGGGAGAGAGAAGATCTTATTTTGACAACACAATCTGGTGTAACATTCTTTCAGGAGACTGCCTAGTTTCTAGAAACTTTTCCTTTGCTTTAGCTACAGCTAGTTTGTTGAGACCCTTTCCTAATAGCCTCTCCCTTGGGTCTAAACTTCCCCAAGTACACAGTGCTGGGCCAGGGCCTGGTGGAGATCAGAAATAAAAAAGGACCAGAAGAAGACACAACCTCAGTCACTGCAGATCTCACAAAGTGTGGGGCACCCAGCTGGGCCAATCCAGAGAGGGCGCAGGAATCCTCAGGGCGTCATCTGCATGAGATTTGCAAACCAAAAGGATCATCCTCCTGGAACCCATACTTCTCAGTCAGGTGGGGAAAAGCTGATCATTATTGTGCTAATCAGATGGACAGGTTTAGCTGAGGCAGGGAAGGAGTGAGAGGGGATAATTCTTGAAACCATTCTCTTTCTTCCAAGTCCAGCAGCCCTCCTGGCTCAACTGAAGGCCCCCCAAATTGTCATTAAAGCTGCCCCAAAGGAGAAATATTGGAAAGGGAGCATGTGTAGGGACCTTTTAAAACCCTGCAAGGCACTGACATCATGATTCCTTCTGTGATGAATCAGAAGTACAGAAAACTAAGTAAAATAATTTGTTCCCAAACTGGAGCCGTTTCTAAATTTAAATGTCAATCATCTCTTCTCTTCCATGTATGTACCAGCAAGAGGCAGCCATGGGTGCTGTCAAAAGACTGTGCAGAGATTGGTTCAACATGGCAGAGTAGAAGGACATGTGCTCACTCCCTCTTGCGAGAGCACCAGAATCATAACTAACCATAACCACTGGGTGGGTGACTCACAAACTGGAAAACAATTATACCACAAAAGTCCACCCACTGGAATGAAGGTTCTGAGCCCCACGTCAGGTTTCCCAACCTGTGGGTCTGCCAACAGGAGGAGGAATTCCCAGAGAATCAGACTTTGAAGGCTAGCAGGATTTTGACTGCAGGACTTCAACAGGTCTAGGGGAAACAGAGACTCCACTCTTGGAGGGCACACACAAAGTAGTGTGTGCATCAGGACCCAGGGGGAAGGAGCAGTGACCCCATAGGAGACTGAACCAGACCTACCTGCTAGTGTTGGAGGGTCTCCTGCAGAGGTGGGGGGTGGCTGTGGCTCACTCGTGGGACAAGTACACTGGCAGCAGAAGTTCTGGGAAGTACTCCTTGGTGTGAGCCCTCCCAGAGTCCATTAGCCCTACCAAAGGGCCTGTAGGCTCCAGTGCTGGATTGCCTCAGGCCAAACAACCAAAAGGGATGAACTCAGCCCCATCCATCAGCAGACAAGCGGATTAAAGTTTTACTGAGCTCTGCCCATCAGAGCAACACCCAGCTCTACCCACCACCAGTCCCTCCCATCAGAAAGCTTGCACAACCCTCGAAGACAGCCTCTTGCCTCACCCACCAGAGGGCACATAGCAGAAGCAAGAAGAACTACCATCCTGTAGCCTGTGGAACGAAAACCACATTCGCAGAAAGATAGACAATATGAAAAGGCAGAGGACTATGTACCAGATAAGGAACAAGATAAAACCCCAGAAAAAAAACTGAACGAAGTGGAGATATGCAACCTACCAGAAAAGGAATTCAGAATAATGATAGTGAAGATGATCCAGGACCTCGGAAAAAGAATGGAGGCAAAGATCGAGAAGATGCAAGAAATGTTTAACAAAGACCTAGAAGAATTACAGAACAAACAGAGATGAACAATACAATAACTGAAATGAAAACTACACTAGAAGGAATCAATAGCAGAATAACTGAGGCAGAAGAACGGATAAGTGACCTGGAAGGCAGAATGGTGGAATTCACTGTTGCGGAACAGAATAAAGAAAAAAGAATGAAAAGAAATGAAGACAGCCTAAGAGACCTCAGGGAAAACATTAAATGCACCAACATTCACATTATAGGGGTCCCAGAAGGAGAAGAGAGAGAGAAAGGACCCAAGAAAATATTTGAAGAGATTACAGTCAAAAACTTCCCTAACATGGGAAAGGAAATAGCCACCCAAGTCCAGGAAGCACAGAGTCCCAGGCAGGATAAACCCATGGAGAAACAGGCTGAGACACATAGTAATCAAAATGACAAGAATTAAAGACAAAGAAAAATTATTAAAAGCAACAAGGGAAAAACAACAAATAACATACAAGGGAACTCCCATAAGGTTAACAGCTGACTTCTCAGCAGAAACTCTACAGGCCAGAAGGGAGTGGCATGACATATTTAAAGTGATGAAAGGGAAGAACCTACAATCAAGATTACTCTACCCATCAAGGATCTCATTCAGATTCGATGGAGAAATCAAAAGCTTTACAGACAAGCAAAAGCTAAGAGAATTCAGCACCACCAAGCCAGCTCTACAACAAATGCTAAAGGAACTTCTCTAAGTGGGAAACACAAGAGAAGAAAAGGACCTACAAAAACAAACCCAAAACAATTAAGAAAATCATAATAGGAACATACATATCAATAATTACCTTAATTGTGAATGGATTAAATGCTCCAACCAAAAGACACAGGGTCACTGAATGGATACAAAAACAAGACCTGTATATATGCTGTCTACAAGAGACCCACCTCAGACCTAGGGACACATACAGACTGAAAGTGAGGGGATGGAAAAAAATATTCCATGCAAATGGAAATCAAAAGAAAGCTGGAGTAGCAATACTCATATCAGATAAACTAGAGTTTAAAATAAAGAATGTTACAAGAGACAAGGAATGACAATGCATAATGATCAAGGGATCAATCCAAGAAGAAGATATAACAATTTTAAATATATGTGCACCCAACACAGGAGCACTTCAATACATAAGGCAAATGCTAACAGCTATAAAAGAGGAAATCGACAGTAACACAATAATAGTGGGGGACTTTAACACCTCACTTACACCAATGGACAGCTCATCCAGACAGAAAATTAATAAGGAAACACAAGCTTTAAATGACACAAAAGACCAGATAGATTTAATTGATACTTACAGGACATTCCACCCAAAAACAGCAGATTACACTGTCTTCTCAAGTGCACACGGAACATTCTCCAGGACAGATCACATCTTGGGTCACAAATCAAGCCTCAGTAAATTTAAGAAAACTGAAATCATATCAAGCATCTTTTCTGACCACAACACTATGAGATTAGAAATCAATTACAGGGAAAAAAACGTAAAAAACACAAACACAATGAGGCTAAACAATACGTTACTAAATAACCAAGAGATCACTGAAGAAATCAAAGAGGAAATCAACAAATACCTAGAGACAAATGACAAAATGAAAACACAACGATCCAAAACCTATGGGATGCAGCAGAAGCAGTTTTAAGAGGGAAGTTTATAGCAATACAATCCTACCTCAAGAAATAAGAAAAATAAACAATCTAACCTCACACCTAAAGGAACTAGAGAAAGAAGAACAAACAAAACCCAAAGTTAGCAGAAGGAAAGCGATCATAAAGATCAGAGCAGAAATAAATGAAATAGAAACAAAGAAAACAATAGCAAAGATCAATAAAACTAAAAGCTGGTTCTTTGAGAAGATAAACAAAATTGATAAGCCATTAGCCAGACTCAACAAGAAAAAAAGGCAGAGGACTCAAACCAATAAAATTAGAAATGAAGGAGAAGTTACAACGGACACCGCAGAAATATAAACCATCCTAAGAGACTACTGCAAGCAATTCTATGCCAATAAAATGGACAACATGGAAGAAATGGACAAATTCTTAGAAAGGTATAACCTTCCAAGACTGAACCGGGAAGAAATAGAAAATATGAACAGACCAATCACAAGTAATGAAATTGAAACTGTGATTAAAAATCTTCCAACAAACAAAAGTCCAGGACCAGACGGCTTCACAGGTGAATTCTATCAAACATTTAAAGAAGAGCTAACACCCATCCTTCTCAAACTCTTCCAAAAAATTGCAGAGGAAGGAACAGTCCCATACTCATTCTACAAGGCCACCATCACCCAGATACCATAACCAGAAAAAGATACTACAAAAAAAGAAAATTACAGACCAATATCACTGAAGAATATAGATGCAAAAATCCTCAACAAAATACTAGCAAACAAAAATCAAGAACACATTAAAAGGTTCACACACCATGATCAAGTGGGATTTATCCCAGGGATGCAAGGAGTCTTCAATATACGCAAATCAATCAATGTGATACACCATATTAACAAATTGAAGAATAAAAACCATATGACCATCTCAATAGATGCAGAAAAAGCTTTTTTTTTTTCACACCCAAATTTATTTTTATTTTGCATACATAGGAAACATGACCTTACCAAAAGAACAAAAAAGAGAAATGAGCCAAGTGTTACAAGAGGAAAAGCATGCACCAATCTGCTCCCAGGTCACTCCTAGCCACACACTCTACGGAACTCTATGGAACTTCACACACCAGGAGCTGGACTGGTTCCAAGCAGTGGGCACTGTCCACTGACAGCACGGGGGGAAACAGAGTGGGAAGAAAATGTCACTGCGAGTGGAATTTCCACACACAGTGTCAGTGCCCACAGTAGTGGATTCTCACCCAGGTTCAAGGGAAAACAAAATTTATCTCACACAAACGTGAATATAAAATTGTTGAGTGCTACCTAAATCATTCAGTCTCAAGATCATTTGCTATCAAAAAGATAAACAAAATTTTGTCATGGACATTTGGGTGCCTGCTCAGCTGCACCCAGCCCAACTCCAGGGGCAGCTCTCGGGCGCTTCCTCATCAGAACAGTAAAGGGAGAAGCTGGACCTGAAAATGCAAAACGAATGACCTGGAGGAAGAGGAACTTTTGGACCCATGTAGTTGTCCTGGGTTGTAAACAGCAAATATTGTGCTTTGTTATCTCATTCGAATCAAGGACTTGAGTGCGGGAGGTACTGAAGTTGGGGACAGGAGTTCAGAGGTCACACTCGGTGGTCAAAGACACCGGCGGCAGCATCCGCGTTCACAGTCTGTTTCCATGGTGTTCACCTGGCTCCAAGAGCATCCCATGGAATTCCCGGGGAGGCTCCCAGACTTTCCATCCTTAGAAAAGGTAAGTCACTGTGGCCGCATCCTGATTCCTCACTCCTACTCCATAGACGTGTCCCAGTAGAGCAGGGACAGGGTGACTAGGGCTAGGGAATGAAAACCCTCAGTACCCACTCCAGTGAGATGCCCTGATGCTCAAGTTCAATGAGTGACAACTTCTCAAGAGGCTCTGTTTAGTTCCTTTCAAAAATAAGCACCCTACCCCCACCCCCCACCACTACACATACAGGGACCTACATGTCTTGGCTACGTGGCTTTGCCCTTCCTATACATGACCTGTCAGGTCTCAATCTGGGTTTAAATACACGATCGCGGGCATTACTCACTATGCAGAGGAGCAGGACTCCGGCCCCCTAACAACCCCAGGACTACCTGTGATCCCAGGGCCAGAGAGGTTTCTGAGCCAGGGTTTGCATTTCCAACCAGATCTTCTTTATTCTAATTTTGATTAACTCCTCAGTGAAATCTATTCAGTCCTTTTTGAAGAGATCTCTCTGCAGTCCTGGGGTTTTGCGTTCCCGTCTTTTTCTTAGCAAGCTCCTCCTCTTCAGAGCCCGGCGTACACCTGCCGAGATCAATCAGCCAGGGCCCAGGCCTGCCCAACCCAGGCTTAAGCCACTGACTGCGCCCTGCTGGGACACCTCTCTCCAGGGGCTGATGTGGCTTCCCAGCCGGATGTACCTCTCTGCTTTGCAAGTGTCCATCACAACCCACCGTCAGAGCTACCTCAGGGGAGGGCGCAGAGGTGCCTGGCCGTGATCACAGGCCAGAGAGCTGCTGAGGTCCAGGAAGGACTCGGAGTCTGACCTCAGGACAGGACTCCACACCACCTTCCACAGGACACACTAAAAAGGGCTCGAACATTTTTTTCCCCAAGTCAGACCAAGAGCTCATCAAATGCAATGTCCGGTTTGAGGCAGGGGGCAATTTCCCATGAATTTAAATAACCTTCCTTAGTGATTTTCAGATAACTATAGACATCAATTTGGCCTCATTCCGGATCCCCATCTCCTTGAGGTGCAAGCCGTACCCAGAGCTCTCCCAGCCCTGGCTGTGCAGAGGGCAGCTCTGGTCTTCAGGAAGGGGATGGAGAAGAGAGGGCTCAGAGGCTGCGCCGCCAACGCCTGTTTCTCTGACAGCTTTTTGAAGAGGAAGACTGTCGGGCATGGGGCTCACACAGCCGGCCCTGTGGGGCCTCGTTTCAGACGGGCCGCCTGCCATGTGCGGGGCCTTCCAGGCGGCCCGGGCCCCTCCTCGCGTTCACGCGTACTCACCTGCACGTGCCCTGCCTCACCTTCCGCCGGGGTCTCTCCCCTGAGGGTCTGGGCACACTACCCTAGGGGGTCAACCCTCGGGACTCTCCACTCGGCCAGAGCACAGATTACATTGGAAACAGAAGCAACAGAGGAGACACGGGGTGAATTCAAATACTGGTCCTCCAAGGAAAACTTGAAAGGAAGCTGTGCTTGCTTTGAAGATATCAAAAAGGAATTTGCCCTTAGTGGCTCATAAGACCATTCCTGGAAGTGAACAGTGATGGGGACAGGGAGGGCGAGTGACAGCCTCTCCCGGCCTCCCCGGTCAGTTGCACAGGCAGGTGCCAGGCAGCTCCCAGCTACTTGGCCTTCACCACCTGTTCATATGGGGGCAGTGGCGTGCTGCAGTAGGAAGGGGGCGGTGGGTAGGTTGTGCTTCCCTGGGGTGAGTTGGGTTGGACCTAGAAAGCCATGGCCACAGGGTTCCCAGCAGGATTCATCCCTGGTCCTCCAGGGTCGGTGTAAAACGGCAGCCCCAGCTGCTGGGCTCCTGGAGTGGGGTTCAGGGGCTGCCTGGTGTAAGACACGTTGAATGCCGGCTCCTCGATCAGCGGCGGGGGGTACATGCACCTCCGGATGAGGAAGCCGGCACCACAGCAGAAGAGCATGCCCATCATCAGGAGGAACCAAAAGTACCACAGCCTCTGTATGGAGAGGGCCTGCACACAGCACCTGGAGCCACAGCAGTCCTCGCAAGGGCGGCATCTGTTTGCTACACATACTGTGGGCAGAATTACAGTGGTTTCCTTCTGCGGAGGCCCTGTAACCGGATGACCAAAGACATATAATATGTTGGATAGAGTCCTTCAAAATAGCAGCAATGCTTTTGGGCCTCTGTGCAGTCCACGGGCAGCCCAAGCAGCAGCGCAGCCACACTCCCGGCCAGGCAGCCCATGGCTGCGCATCCTCCTGGTCGCAGGCGCGGGTGAGCAGCACGACCCCCGTGAGGCGGCCAGCCAGCTGGCAGGCGGGATCCCAGCCGGGGTCGCAGGGGCTTGGGCAGGCGGGCGGGGAGCCGGGCTGAGTCACGCAGCCCTCACCGTGTTCGCCACCGGCTCGTGTGTCAGAAAAAGCTTTTGACAAAATTCAACACCCATTTATGATAAAAACTCTAGAAAGTGGGCATAGAGGGAACCTACCTCAAAATAATAAAGGCCATATATGACAAACCAACAGCAAACATCATTCTCAATGGTGAAAAACTGAAACCATTTCCTCTAAGATCAGGAACAAGACAAGGATGTCTACTCTTGACACTATTATTCAACATAGTTTTGGAAGTCCTAGCCACGGCAATCAGAGAAGAAAAAGAAATAAAAGGAGTCCAAATTGGAAAAGAAGAAGTAAAGCTGTCACTGTTTGCAGATGACATGATACTATAAATAGAGAATCCTAAAGATGCCACCAGAAAACTACTAGAGCTAATTGATGAATTTGGTAAAGTTGCAGGATACAAAATTAATGCACAGAAACCTCTTGCATTCCTATACACTAACAATGAAAGATCAGAAAGAGAAATTAAGGAAACAATCCCATTCACCACTGCAACAAAAAATAAAATACCCAGGAATAAACCTACCTAAGGAGGTAAAAGACCTATACTCAGAAAACTATAAGACACTGATGAAAGAAATCAAAGATGACCCAAACAGATGGAGAGATATACCATGTTCTTGGATTGGAAGAATCAGTATTGTGAAAATGACTATACTACCCAAAGCAATCTACAGATTCAATGCAATCCCTATCAAATTACCAGTGGCATGTTTTACAGAACTAGAGCAAAAAATCTTAAAATTTGTATGGAGACACAAAAGACCCCAAAGAGACAAAGCAATCTTGAGGGGAAAAAATGGAGCTGGAGGAATCAGGCTCCCTGACTTCAGACGATACTACAAAGCTTCAGTAATCAAGATAATATGGTACTGGCACAAAAACAGAAATATAGATCAATGGAACAGGATAGAAAGCCCAGAGATAAACCCACGCACCTATGGTCAACTAATCTATGACAAAGAAGGCAAGGATATACAATGGAGAAAAGACAGTCTCTTAAATAAGTGGTGCTGGGAAAAATGGACAGCTACATGTAAAAGAATGAAATTAGAACACTCCCTAACACCATACCAAAAATAAACTCAAAATGGATTAAAGACCTAAATGTAAAACCGGACACTATAAAACTCTTAGAGGAAAATATAGGAAGAACACTCTTTGACATAAATCACAGCAAGATCTTTTTTGACCCACCTCCTAGAGTAACGGAAATAAAAACAAAAATAAACAAATGGGACTCAATGAAACTTAAAAGCTTTTGCACAGCAAAGGAAACTATAAACAAGACGAAAAGACAACCCTCAGAATGGAAGAAAATATTGGCAAACGAATCAACGGACAAAGGATTAATCTCCAAAATATATAAACAGCTCATGCAGCTCAATAGCAAAAACACAAACAACCCAATCAAAAAATGGCTGGAAGACCTAAATAGACTTTTCTCCAGAGAAGACATATAGATGGCCAAGAAGCACATGAAAAGATGCTCAACATCACTAATTATTAGAGAAATGCAAATCAAAACTACAATGAGGTATTACCTCACACCGGTTAGAATGGGCATCATCAGAAAATCTATAAACAAAGGGAACCCTCTTGCACTGTTGGTGGGAATGTAAATTGATACAGCCACTATGGAGAACAGTATGAAGATTCCTTAATAAACTAAAAATAGAATTACCATATGACCCAGCAATCCCACTACTGGGCATATACCCAGAGAAAACCATAATTCAAAATGACACATGCATCCCAATGTTCACTGCAGCACTATTTACAATAGCCAGGTCATGGAAGCAACCTAAATGCCCATCAACAGACAAATGGATAAAGAAGGTGTGGTACATATATACAATGGAATATTACTCAGCCATAAAAAGGAACAAAATTGGGTCATTTGTAGAGCCGTGGATGGATCTAGAGACTGTCATATAGAGTGAAGTTAAGTCAGAAAGAGAAAAACAAATATCATATATTAATGCATATATGTGGAATCTAGAAAAATGGTACAGATGAACCAGTGTGCAAGGCAGAAATAAGAGAGACAGATGTAGAGAACAAACGTATGGACACCAAGGGGGGAAAGCGGGGGGCAGGGGGGTAGAGGTGGTGGGATGAATTGTGAGATTGGAATTGACATATATACACTAATATGTATAAAACAGATAACTAATAAGAACCTGCCCTATAAAAAATAAATTAAATTTTTTAAAAAAAGGCTGTGTAGATGGTAGACCCCACACACACAAGGCATTATGGCACTCATACTCATGATCACATATTCACACACACACACACACAAAATGCCTGCAGCTGTCCAGAGAGATGAATGGCCCAATTGCCCCGCAACCAGTACCCAATTCCATGGCGACTGGATTTCCAGAAAGCCAAAGCTGAGGGACGCTGGGGTCCCCGGCGTGGGAATAACTGCCAAGGTCCCCATCAGGTACCCAATAACTGTGAATGAGTGGACCTTATGAACAAATGGGGCCACTGGGCAGTTTGACCAGCATTAAGACAAAGACAAAGCACCTCATCTGGAGTCTTGTACATCCACAGAAATGGTCTAGCCAGAGGCAGCCAACATTGAACATGGGATCTCTTCTCCCTGGAAAATTACCCTTCCACCACACCCACCCCTTTCCCAATTCTCCCCTCACCCTGGTGAAAGCTCACAGGCAGTGTCCCACCCACCCTAGCTCACTTCCCATTCACTCACTCATTCAGCAAACATTAACAGGCACCCACTGTGTGTCAGTCAATGTGCCAGGCCCTGGAGAGACAGGGAGGCCAGACACAGCCTGCTTCTCAGCCCTGCTGGGGACAGGGAGGGAGCTGTCCCTCTGTTCCTCTCATTCCGGGCATGCTCCACACCAGGCCAGCTCTTCAGAGAACCATGGCTTCTCCATTTCTTCTTCCTGAGGTCTCACCCTCGTGCAGGAGCAGCAGCTCAGAAAATCTCTGTCTTTTCACTTGCATTATAGGATTTTTTTTTTAAATAGCAGCAGCAGCCTTACCCTCCAAGAAGCCTGTTAGGCTTTGGCTAATATTTACATGTATTTGCATTTCCTTTGTACACACGGCTGGGGAAAGAAAGGGTGGGGAAGTGAGTTTTGCCAGGGAATGAAAATGCACCCTGGGCCAATCCTCAAAGTGCTCTTGCAATTGCCAACTTAAAATCAAGATGCAACTTGTTTAGCTAAAATTCAGGTAATTTCTGTCACTCCTACTCTGGCTCTTCTTCCCCTGCAAACTTGCAGCTCCTTAGGTGGCCTGTGCATCGGTCCCATTCATGTGTGAGGGAGCTGTAGTTGGTCTTGGGCTTATATGCACTGGAAATTTTCTTTTTCTATTTTGCAGGTTTGGGTCATTTTCAGAGAGCTCTGTGGGCACCCTCTGGTGGCTGACCAAAAATTTTACCTGCAAAAATTATAGTTGAACTGGGAAGGCTTTATTTGGCAGTCAGGCTCTGTGGCTGGATGGTGGACATTGTGAGTTTATTCTCTGTACTTCGTACCACCTCTTTCATCACACGATACATGGCTGGAACCGTGGTTCTGCCCTCTCAGAAGGACTGGAGCTAAGAAAGGGCAGAGCTAAAACACAGGGCCTCCTTGTGGGCGCAGTTTTTCCAGATCAGCCTGGGTGAGGAGGATGAGGGCAGCACTTCCTCGGGCTCTCAGAGGACTCACCCCTGAAGGAGAAGCCACTGCATTCCCGGAGCAGGCCAGGCTTGAACAGCATTCTTCCCAGAGTTCCCGCTCCTCCGCTGGTCCTAGGGGCAGCCGTTCCTGAGAATCGTCCTGGTCTGTGGGGAAGGGCAGGGACGGGAGGGAGCTTGGAGGAAGAGAGGCAGGAAGGAAAACTCTCCACCTGAGGATGATGCCCCAGACCCTCAAATCAGGGGATCTGATGAGCATAGATGTTCTGTCAACACGATAAGTGCCCGCACCTGATTTTCCTTAGCTCATTCTCCAAGGATTTTATTAGTCTCAGGAGAGTCCCCAAAGTCAGCTCAGGTTGCCTTCATTTTGCAAAAAGAGGTCCCAGGAGGTTAAGGACAAATGTGACGTCACCCAGCCTGTCAGCGCAGGCCAAGCCTGGAGTTTTCTCACCTGCCAGGTTATGATGCTTTGATATTTACCTGCAGCCCCTGTGGTCTCAGTCACCTCCGCCCCGCACTCTATCAGAGCAAACCACTCTCAACCAGCAAACCGTGACGAGACCTCTGAAGAGCAAGATCTTAAAGAAGGGTACACTTTGAGGCACAGGGAAGTGCCGTGTCACAAGTGGGTTCCAGAAGCTGGCAAGAGAACCAGGTGGCTCAGATTCCAGATTCTGCAATCTTAGGCCCAAACCGTATCATCTACCTGGAAACAAAGAGGTGTTGTCTACCACGGGCAGCCTTTATTGCCACCATTTTTCATTTGTTTTCTTTCAAAACCAGGCCCCAGGGCACAAGGGAAGCCCAGCTCCCAATGACCCATCAGTCACCCCACACTGGTGGTGGCAGCCCCGTTCTGCCCGGCTGGGTCTGAGAGCACCACGGGGCAGCGGGAAAATGTCGTTGGTGGGCAGCCCAGAAGCTAAGATGTGACTGGAGCAGAGCAAGAAAAACAAACAGAACAAAACAAAACCCAGTGTGACCACACCTGTGGGAACAGACCATTCAACTACACTCAGAACAATCAACCCGGAGGCAGGGCAGTCCAGGGAGCTCCTGTTGAATCTGAACTGAGCGTGTGGGTTTCTCCCTCTAACCTGTGCTTGCAGCAGAATGAAAATACTATTGCGAGGTCACTATGTGCCAAACACGCAGGATGGAGTAGGTATCGTGCTCATTGCAGCTAAAGGAGAGCTGCCGCCCACTCTAAACCCTTCGTACGGATTACCTCATTAGTCCTCGTGACAACCAAATGAAGGAGATACAGCTAATCCCCCATAAAAGAAGACACTGAGACAGAGAAATTAAATAATCTGCATCATGCATATTGCCAGTGGTGGAGTCAGGATTCAACCCTGGCCATCTGGCTTCAGAGCTGGTGCTCTTAAACCACTTCACCCTGTGGTTTCCTCCAGTATGTGCTAAGAGCTCATTAAGCCTTCATAAAAGCTGCACATAGTATGTACTAGCACCCCCGTTTTACTGATGAGAAAACAGAATCATAGAGGAGCTAAATAAGGTTATACAGCTAGCAAGAGGCAGAGCCAGAATTTGAATCCAGGTAGATAGACTGCTGAATCCCAGCTCTAATCATCACATTCTACCACCTCCCTTTAAGCCAGGGCAGTTTTCCAATGCTCCCACTCACTAGGTTTTGCAAAATTCCTGCTGGATGTTGGCAAGTGCCACTCTGGCTTTACGGCTCACCCCAGAGCCCAGGGAGTGGCCCTCCTGCCCTCCCAGAGGCAGATGTGAAGGGGCACCTGGCCCTCCGCACACTGCTCCAGGGATCCCCCCCAGGAGCCAGTGTGTTCATTGCCACTGCTGACTAGCAAAGTAACCTGAGTCTTGATTCTGCCCTGGTCGCCTGGGTTTGTCTATCTGGGGCTTCAGACCTGGGAAGGTGTCCTTCTCTCCTTAGCCAGATTATTCCTATTTCCTTGGAAGCACAAATGTTTATTTTATGGGACATAAAGGCAGAGCCAGTTCCTTCACTGGGTATCAGGCTCCCCAGGGCTCCCCCTGGACGGCCACTCAGGAAATTGGGAAGGCTGGCTCAACCCCAGTGCTGCTCTGAGGGGCCAGCATCCATAGGGTGTTACTGCATTTTCCATTTGAATTAACGTTGATTAAATCAAACATTTAGCTGTTTGATTAAGAAATACCTCAGGCAGATTTTTCTCCTTTCTGGCTTATTGATCACATACCTGGTTACCTTCCAAAAGAGATTCTGGCCTTTGTCTTTTAAGGTTCATGTTCTGCTAGGTTGAGTGGTTGAGTTGTATCAAATGGGGTCGACACCATGACACCAACTTTAAATTGCCTGGTGCCTGTACTGGCTGTCTCCCATCTGTCACTCCAGAGCTCCCTTCACACTTCTCCAACCTGCTCTGTGTGTGTGCCAGGGGGCTGACCTACAAGGACACGTCAATGGGTTCCTTATCTTCTGGCTTTCGTTGGGTCCATTCGATGGAGGTCACTGGCAGTAAATAAGTAGGCAGGAGGTGAGAGAAGCCAACGGGGTTGTCCCCCTGGCTCTCTTCCTGCCAGGCTACCATGGATTATCTGTGTCCCGCCACTGAGGCCACAACTCATATATTCTAGTAACCACTGGTGGTTATAAACTACCCCCAACACTTCATAGCTTAAAACAACCGCAAACATTTATTTTACTGATGAAGCTATAATTTGGACAGGGCTTGGTGGGGCAACTCATCTCTGCTCCACGTGGCATAAGCTGGGGCAGCTTGACTAGGGTTGGAGAATCCACGTCCAAGATGGCTAGCAAGTTGGTGTAGGTTATGGTCTGGGCAAGCTTAGTCAGGACTGCTGGCAGAGGCCTCAGTTCTCTAGGTGGGCCTCTACTTGGGGCTGTTAGACTTCCTCCCAGCAAGGTGTCCACGTTCCAAGAGCAAATGTCCAAAGGAAAGGAAATGGAAGCTTCCAGTCTCTTAAGACCTGGGCCTGGGAACAGATACAACATCACTTCTGCCATGTTCTATTGGTCAAAGCAGTTGCAGAGGCCCCTCTGATTCAAGGGGAAAGAACATAGACCCCACTCTTGATGAAAAGGGTATCAGAGAATTTTATCTATCTTTAATCCACCACATTTTATAAGTGCCCCTCCTATGGCTATTCCCTCCAGGTTCCAATAACTGGTCTCCTCCCTTGCTCCATCAGGCCGGGGGTGGAGCAGCTCGCTCCCTGATAGTGCTTGCCCAAGGTGCTACACCACCCCTGGCTTCCCTAAACCCTGATCGCACATCTGTAACAGTCTCTTTACTAAACTCCCCCTCAAAACATCCAGTTGGAGTGTGCCCAGGTATTTGCTGGGACCCTGGCAACGTTTATCTGTCAAGTTCTTTTTTGCCCACACAGGAATATCCCATGAGACCACCCTCCTCAGGACCTTTCCTCCCAACTCCCACCAGCCCCCATACTCCCCACACTCCAATCTCCTTTCAACTTTACCTAGTGCTTTCCTTCTGGCCCTTGGAAGACCTCTGCTCAGTCATTAACTGTGGTAATTTATCAAAATAATTCGTGCTTCCATGCTTCCAGGGTGCTCAAGGCTTCATGCCCACCTCTCCCAGGAAAATGCTTACACAGTTATAGAACTCTATAGTTAAATCTAAATCCAAAGAGAAATGCCTAAAGACAGAAATTTGTGACCCTCCAATTAAGTTAATAAGGGCGTCCTTTTGGTCAAGCTAGCCTTTCAGATCCCCTCAGACCACACAGACAACCTCCAAACCTTCCTGCTCTTAGCCTCCCCTAGACATTTACCTTGACCTTGGATCCCCAGGCAGAGATTGACGATCTATTTTCCTTTCCTTGGCTTTTCCCTGATGACTCTCATGCCTTCAATGTGGGAACTGTAACTGATAAATTCAGGACCAGGGCCAAAGGGCATGTTTACTGCCCCAATGCCTCATTTCATTCAAAGACAAGTGTATTTCCAGCAATTGAGAAGGAACAAAGGTTGTATTTCTATGACACTGTAAAAGATAGCATTTTCTGGATTCTTATCTGGAACTCTGATAAGAGTTGGTATCTGTCACGTACTTAATCAGCAGAGACGAGAAAGGCAGCACTAAACTATCTCTGAAGCACTTTCTTATCTTCTATTACTTCCAGAACTTCTTTTCATTAATTAATTCATTGAAGAAATATTTATTTGAACATTTGCTGTATGTGGCAGGCACTGTATGAAGCACTGGGAACAACGATGAGCAAAAACAGGTGGACTAAAACATACATGACACAAAGAATTACACAAATAAATGCGCTATAACACACTGTGATGCCAGTTTCCTTGTAATATGAGGGTGTATAATAGGGAGATAGTGGTAATCAGTGAGGTCAGGGATAGGTTTCCGTCACCCTTAAGTTCCACTAATGCTCCCACCCTCTACCAAGCTCAACCCTGCCCTGGGATAATGTAGAACAGATAAAATGAAAGTGTTAGCCCTGTTGCCTGTAGCCCTGAGCTGCTGAGTGCTAGGGACCTCCACCTACAGCAGCCCTGTCAGGTCCCTAGTCAAACCCACCCACCCTTTGAGATATCAGGAGAACCACTCCCATCGGTGGCAGCTATGTGGAGTCTGTCTAGGGCTTCTTCTAAAGCACAGTGAACCTTGTTTCACAGTGACACATCCAGGTCTTCCATGATATCTACCTGTTGCCATGTCAAGTTGTCCAAGGTCTCGCTACCAAGCAGTCCCAGCCCCATTTACTAGGATGCCTCAGAGGTAATGTTGCCAGAGACGTCAGTGGCGTATCTGGCTCAACTCTTTGTCCAGGTCTTTTTTTTTTTAATTGAAGTATAGTTGATTTACAATGTTGTGTTAGTTTCAGGTGTACAGCAAAGTGATTCAGTTATACATACGTACATATGTTCTTTTTCAGAGTCTTTTCCTATATAGGTTATTACAAAATACTGACTATAATTCCCTGTGCTATTCAGTAGGTCCTTGTTGGTTATCTATTTTATATACAGTAGTGTGTATCTGTTAATCCCAAACACCTAATTTATCCCTCCTCACCCCCTTTCCCCTTTAGTAACCATAAATTTGTTTTCTATGTCTGCGCATCTATTTCTGGTTTGTAAATAAGTTCATTCGTATCATTTTTTTAGATTCCACATATAAGTGATATCATGATATTTGTCTTTGTCTGACTTTCTTCACTTAGTGTGATAATCTCTAAGTCCATCTATGTTGCTGTAAATGGCATTATTTCATTCTTTTTTATGGCTGAGTAATATTCCACTGTCTATAGATGCCACATCTTCTTTACCCATTCATCTGTAGATGGATATTTAGGTTGCTTCCATGTCTTGGTTATTGTAAATAGTGCAGCAATGAACATTGGGGTGCAAGCATCTTTTCAAATTAGAGTTTTCTCTGGATATATGCCCAAGTTCAGGTCTTTAAAGAGCTGGGTTTTATACCTTCCCTGAGTCCATGTGCTATAGGATCCTATGGAAGTCTTTCTGCCATGAAGCTGGGTATTACTATCCTGATATTTACTTTTAGTTGCTCCTCTCCTTATAGCTAATCATGGGGGAAACTACACATTTAGGCAGTATCCAAGGTTCTCTGGGCCCCATGTTCACTCTGTCTTCTAAGGAGAGCCAGGCGCAGTGGGCAGCCCCCCGGGGATTCTGTGTCCTCCAGATGCTGCCCATGTTACTAGAGCAGACACCCCATCAAGCCCTGCCCTGCCCTGCTCCTCCCTGCCTGTGTGTACAGAACGTGTGTCTGCCTCGCAGCTGAGGCCCACGTGTTAGGATGAGTGTTCCCATCTGAGGATGCTAGTCTGGTAAGGCAACAAACAGTTGCTGAGAGAAACATGAATCAGAATTGGATATAAATGCTGGTGCTGCCACGTACCAGCTACGTGCATTTGGGCACCATCCTGAAACGGCCTCAGTTTCTTCATCGGCCAAAACAATGAGATAATCATTTCCACATTCCAAGAATAAATAAAATAACAGCAACCCTACACAATACTGGGAACCCAGACGGCTATACTCAGCCATCTGCTCCAAGACTAAAGCAAAGGTGCAGATCATGAAAAGCACACCCCATTTGCTGAAATAAGACACTCTACCCCGGAGAGGAGGACTGCATCCTGAACACTTTGGTGGCAGAGAAGTCAGATCCTGCAAAGAGCACCAGGGTAGGGGCTGAGTTAGGCTTTCAGGTGCAGTGGAAGTTCAAGGGCTGCGGCAGGAGGAGGCCTGCCAGATCTAAGAGATTCTGTCAGTCCGAAGGGAACAAGTGTGGATATGGGCAAGGTTTCAGACAGAGCGGGCCCACTGCCCTAAAATGCTGCACTGACCTTGACTCAGGCCAGCCTGTGCACGCCCGCCCCATCCCGTGGGGAAAAGGAGGGAGTAACACTGACAAGTGCCCCACGCTCCCCTAGAAAGAGCGAGCTAGTGCCTCCCCACTTCTGGGACCACCTACAGGATCTGCGAAGGGGTCTAACACCACCACCACCACCAGCAAATGGACCTTGACGACCCCTCCAAGCTGAGTCCAGAGAGGAAGAGCCTCCCTCTGCCTGGCTTGGAAAGAGGCTGCAAGAGGCAACAGCCACTGGGGCTCAGCACAGCGGGCCAGCTTTCGGAGGGTCTGAATAAATGCATGCTGTGCTGCGCGCCCAGAGGACAAGACTGCCTCTCCTTGGGTGACCTTGCTGCCAGCAGCGGCTTTGTTAGCGCGTGGACTTTCATCATATTCAAAAGAGTCTACATTTGAAAGAAGTTAAGCTGAAGGAAGCTGGGAAAAAAGGAGTCAGAAGAAGCCCGCTGGGATAACATAACCCTTCAACCAAGTTGTCACCCGGGGCCTAAGTGGGTAGTGGGCAGTACACAGAGGGGGGCTTTCTCTCTCACACACACTTTGCCAAAAGCAAGGCTTACCCGAATCACCGTGATCATCATCGCCGTTACTGAGAGTTGACCATGTGCCTGGAACCTTCCTGAGCACTCCCCACCCATCGTGGCATTCAACCCTCACCAGCACTCCGAGGTAAGTGTACCTCTGTTATACAAACAAGGAGACCGAAGCTCAGAGATGACGGAGCACCAGCCCCGGGTCATCATTGTTGATAAGTGGTAAAGCTGCAAGATTACTCTTTGTGAAGAGTAATGAAGAAAAGTACAGCATCTTCGAATTAGAGTCCCCTCGGGATAAGGGCTTCAAAGTTACAGACTCTCAAGATGAGAAGGGACTTTAAAGTCACCCCAGTCACTCACTCCAGGCTTCTCTGTCTCCTGTTCACCAAGGGCAGGAAGGACGGATCCCTGGGCCCTCGGTGAAACATCATCTCATCCCTGTGCTCTTCCCCAGACGGCACACACTGTAAACTGTGCCCGGGAGGATTCGGGTACTTCCTTCTTATCCCACCTTATTTAGGAAGTTCAGAGCGAGATCTGGCTTCGCCGGCCTGTGACCTGTGAGTCACACAGCACCCCTTGCTTAGAAGGGTCCCATGCTGGATTTACTGCTTTGCTGTCACTGCCTTGAAATTCTTAATAAAATTTTTAACAAGGGATCCTGTATTTTCATTTTGCAATGAGCCCCGCAAATGTCATATCTGATTGTGGACAGAGCTTTAGGTTTAGGGCAGGGAGAGGCAGCCATTCAAACTACAGTTAGCGTCTTTTGCCTGTACCCTCTTCTCATAGAAGTGGGCTGCCTAGTGACAACACCACACGTGATGAAGCCCAAAGGGCACTGATGTGCCCCTTTCCAACAAATGCAGATAAAACAGATACTTTAAATGTGTCAATATGGGAGAAATTGTTTTCTCAAAAATTTAACTGTATTGTACCTGGTATTGATACCAACCACTAAAGCCGGCCACTGTCTCTCTCAGGTTTTACTTGATTTCATAAAAACCACAACGAGCTTGCCACCCTTTCCTCATCACCGCTGAGTTCGGGAATTTCAAGTGTACAATCATAGCAATCGTCCTAATTTTGCACAGATTTCCACAGCAATACAGACGGTCAAAAGGAAGAAAAGGAGCATTGTTTGTTGTCCAATTATGGGGAGCATGCAGGAACAAGATTGGAAGTCCTGATGTCAAAAACTCCTGTGTTGATCATACCCTACACTTTCGGACATGTTTTAACAGTGTTTAAAAGCCAGAGGCCTGGATAAAGAGAAAACAAGCCTTAATCGTTTTCCTAGGACTGTGATCCCCTGAAATAGCATTTGCTTTCACACAAAGACAAAAGGGAAAATACGAGTAGAGAATCTGTGTTTGTGGAGAATTAGGCTCCTCCAAATCTTGATTTCATGGCACTTAAAAGTATGTCGGTGATATGAGCCCAGGTAGATGTAAAGGACTAAACTAAATCAAAATTAAGCAGAGTTTCCAAGGTTTTTTTAAAAGAGAGGAGCCACTATTTAGGTCTATTACCCCTACACACACACACACACACACACACACACACACACACACACGCACACACACACGCACACAATTTTACCTCTTTAACTCAAAGCCCAGGGATTTTTCTCTTCTAGGTCTGGTGTTAGAATAGCTGACACTAGTGATATTTATTCCAAGGCACCATTCATTCATTCCTTCCTTCATTCACTGACAAGGTCAGTTCAAAACATGTGGGTCCCCTGAATAGGCTAAGAGTTCAGCACCCCTTCCACCAATATGCTTTTACTATTTGTTCAGCGTCTGCTTAATGGAGGTGGGGAAAGCTGATTTGATATTAATAAAAAATGAAAATGTCTTTGTTGATAACCCACATGTCAACTATCCTCATCCTCTTCTGAGTATTTTCAAAGCACAATTCCACTCGCAGAAGAGCACTGGTGAGCGATGTAATTTACTGACATGTTCGACACGATGATGTAGAAAGGCATTTACATTGCACAGCAGACAGTGCTGTGCTTGAAAATTCCCAATACCACATGTGTAGGACAAGGATATATGTTCCAGGCAGACAAAAGAAAAATGTGTTTAAAATAAACCTGCTCCTTTATCCTCACCTTTTTATTATTACTCTTGCCCTCACTCTTCTTCTTGCCTTCAGAGTCTTTGACATGTCAGTGGAATTAGTGCATCCCTGGTTAATCCAGGCGGTATGACCAGGAAGCAGAACAAAGGCAGCAAACTCTTCTAGTGCTTGTAGTGAGCAAAGACTGGCCATCCCAGGGTGGCCACTGAACCTGTATTCCCCTCGCCTCTCCCAAACATCTCCTCCACCCCACACCCACCTACACAGTCATGCTCACACAGTCTTTGAGAAAACCCACCTCCCCAACGGCCCACATTCACTAGAAAAGCCAGACTCTGACACAGTCTGTTAGTGTAACTCAAAGGGCATGCTGCCCATCTCTTACTTGCCTGGACCTCCCCCATCGGGGTTCAAGGGCCCAGGGCCCACTCTGAAATTGCTTCTGTAAACTAGATGTATGATCCTCTCTGAAGGGTCACCCTTATCTGGGATCTCTTCAGTAGAAGGCCTCCTGGGAAAGAAGACCGTAAAATCTGGAAACAGACAATGGGGAGCTAGAACCGACCAGGACTCTGGGGACCAGGGAGAAAAGGTCCCAAATGCCTGCAGGAGTGGGACAGAGAGGAGAGGGGCGTATAAGAAGCTAAGGGGAAAGCCTCCTGCTAACAGACCCATGGCAGGTAAACAGCAGGAGCTGTTAGAGTTGGCTACTCCTCCCTCCTCCTTTCCATTCCAGAACTCTCCTGAAGGCCCTCCTGGCACGTGCAGAAGTGCGTAGTGATAGCTTCCTGCTCCCATTTACTTCTTGCACAATCTTCTCTCCTATCCATAGAGAAGGCTACTCCTTGAATAGTTTTGACTGGGAACCAATAGTGATGACTAAAAAAAATCATTAACTGAGCCTCAGAAGGAAGGAATATCTTCAGAATGAGACCTGCAAAATCCTCCCCTCATGTCATTTATATTGAATGGGTGTTACCCCCGGACTTTAAATTATTTTAATATGCCTTTCAAGTCACTTTCCTCTCTGCATAAGCTCCCTGTTGAACCATTCCTGTCTGTGCTGTTGCCACCATTGCTGGTGCCCCTCAACAGTACCCACTCTCCCCACCCTCACATTCTAGGTGAAGAAACAGGGAATACAGTAAAACAGCAACAACAGCAAACTCAAAGAGGGTCAAGGGTGCAAATGTCCAAAGAGTGTTGCAGAAAGAAAGTGCTAGAGGAATCAAGAGGGCAGAGAGAGTTTTGACCAGAGGCAAGCAGAACAGGAGTAGCATTAGAAGTAGAGGTTAGTGGCAAGGATTTTGAGACAAAAGGCAGCTCTACTCAGGCAAAAGTGAATTCCTCAGTCCAAACTAGTCCATTCATTCCAAATGGAAGGTCTCAAGACAGTGGTGCACCGGTACATGTTGGACAATTAGACATGGATTTGTAGACTTTGCCAATTTCCATGGTGTCAGTACTCCCGCCAAGGCCCATTTCATGCTACCAGCTTATGACCAAACACAGAGTTGGAAGACACACATAAAATTGACTCTCCCCAAGCACATGCAAGTTAGCTCAAGCACACCACTGGGGCAAAACCTCTGATACCTATTGCTTAAATTTAGCCAGATTTCACTAGCTCCCAAACAGCACTTTTCAAGATGGCGATGGGCTGACACAAAGCACAAAGCAGCTACATCAATACTGGATGTGCTGCTTTCATACATAGCACAGGGAACTTGGCCTATTTTTAGCACTGCAATTCCCTGCATACTCTTTGCAATTCTCTGGCCCACCTCTAGTCTTAGTATTCCCTTCCATAAAGGAAAGGACATCTTATCAGCCTCTGCTCAGCCTTTTGGGCTCAAGAGAATGTGTACCAGCCCCAACTACACTGTTTACCACCATGGCTGGTCAACCTGATATCACCTCCCCAACTTCTGTTTGGATCTGCCTGGAAGCACAGGTGGTCACATACTCTGACTCTATCCATTCGTAGTGCTAAAATGGTGACCTTAAGCCTCTAACCTGGTAACCTGTACTAATATAACTCTTAGAAGTAAAAATACCTCAAGACTCTCTAAACTCAAAACTGCTTTTGTGCTGCAAAGAGAAACTGGAAACAACAGAAAGCAAGAGTTAGGGCTCCTGAGCAGACCTCTTATAGAAATCTCAGCTTGCCCTGGGGGCCCTTCCAGCATTACTCCACTTGCATTTTATAGCCACTCAACAAAACGGACTCTACTGTAAGGGTCAGGCCATAGCAACACTTCAGGACCTACCTCCAGTGCAAGTAGGGTGGTGGGAAGCAATTGGCTGAGGGTAAAAGGGAGCCTGTCAGAGGCAGGTGAGGCAATGTCTAGTCTACGAGTCTATACAAAGGACTTTTCTTCTATCCTGCAAGTGTCTCAAAGGCAGAGCAGTTTCAAGTGTAAGGAACGAAAAAACATTTTCCAAGTCCTCCCTCACCCTCTCTTCCAGGTGGAGATAAACACAGCCTTTCTCAGAGAACAAGATAAGCCAGAAATAAGTGAAGAGACAAAAAGATGTCCTGAAAAAAATGAATGTAAATATATATGTGAGAGGTTTTTTTTCTTTTACATCCAAATACTCCTGCCAATTATTTTTGAAGAAGTGGTTATGGTTCAACTGGAAGGAACTATTCTAGGTAGCTGTTCTGAAACATAGTCAATAAGTCCATTTATCATTTCTTGGAGTGATCTGAGCTTTACAACCATTCTCTCTTTCTCTTGGCCTCTACCCTTTGCTTTCCAAGTGAATTGCACTAAATTCATTATGAGAGATTTTATTGTCTCATATTCCCCCTTGCTAAATACCTGGCTGATTTCATTGTTTTCATGAACCTAAAAACCTAATTGACAGAGGGATGTCCATTCCCTTCAAATTGCACATTCATCTGCTGGAGGAGGCTCTGAGTGTATACTAGCTAGCGTTCCAGAGTCCCTGGATATTGATCCTGATATTGCACAATTTTCCAATAAAGACCTGAATCACACAGACACAAATTAGCAGAAGTACTGAAAATCTTCCTGAAGATTCACTGGGTAAGAGATGCAGGTGGTTTCTTTGACTCGAAAAGCCTACAGGCAATTGCGTGCCATGTTGGGAAGGGGAAGAGATTTCCACTGGGAGAACTTATCATTCCTTAAATGTTTATGTTTGTTTTCTCAGTTATAAAATTACCACCAAATATGTCTATTGTCTGAAGGGACTGATTTTTTTTTCTTTTACTTCAGCCTTCAAGATAGCACATACATGACTTTTTAGAACATACTTTGATAAGTCAGGGGACTCTCTTTTGTTGCAGGAGAGATGTGTGGGCTCACCAATTTCTTTAACATTTCTCTTTTTCCTACCTGCACAGAAACACCACCCTGCACATTCTCAACACTCTCCCAGGAAGCACAGCCTATGACAAGAGAGAACCTAATATGGGACACACCTTGCACCTGACATTTATAACCCTTTTCCTTCCTGCAGTGAAATCTTAAAATTTCAGAATCAGATGAATTTATCTGAAGTGACCTCTACAATTTAATTAGCTTCACTTTTGCTATCAGCAAAATGGGGAGAAACATATCTGCTGCTACCACACAATGAAGGAAGAATGGATAGCTTGACTTCCCTGGGGAAAGTGGCATTCTATAGAGCACACGGTAAGTGCTGGTGGAGATGGGAGACAATCTTACCAAGTAACTTATGATCCAGGAGCCCAAGACAGGCCAAAGTCTGTAACAGAAGCCCAGAGACAACTCCATTCACTTATACTCCAGGATAAGACCTTCATCTTCCTTTCCTAATTTCTCAAGGTGCTTAGCACATTTTTATGTACAATAAATGTGGCTAACTAATGAAATGAAAGATCACTGGTCAGGCCAATTAGTGTCTTATCTTTGGTTAACAGCTATACAATATTTATTCCTATAAAACTGAAATGGAGGAGATTGGTTCAAGATGGCATAGAAGAAGGATGTGCTCTCACTCCCTCTTGCAAGAGCACCGGAATCACAACTAACTGCTGAACAATCATCGACAGGAAGACACTGGAACTCACCAAAAAAGATACCCCAGATCAAACACAAAGGAGAAGCCACAGTGAGACGGTAGGAGGGGTGCAATCACAATAGAATCAAATCCCATAACTGCTGGGTAGGTGACTCACAAACTGGAGAACACTTACACCACAAAAGTCCACCTACTGGAGTGAAGGTTCTGAGCCCCACGTCAGGCTTCCCAATCTGGGGGTCTGGCAACGGGAGGAGGAATTCCTAGAGAATCAGACTTTGAAGGCTAGTGGGATTTGATTGCAGGACTTCGACAGGACTGGGGGAAACAGAGACTCGATTCTTGGAGGGCACACACAGAGTAGTGTGCGCATTGGGACCCAGGGGAAGGAGCAGTGACCCCATAGGAGACTGAACCAGACCTACCTGCTAGTGTTGGTGGGTCTCCTGCAGAGGTGGGGGGTGGCTGTGTCTCACCATGAGGACAAGGACACTGGCAGCAGAAGTTCTGGGAAGTACTCCTTGGTGTGAGCCCTCCCAGAGTCCTCCATTAGCCCCACCAAAGAGCCCGGGTAGGCTCCAGTGTTAGGTCATCTCAGGCCAAACAACCAACAGGGAGGGAACCCAGCCCCACCCACCAGCAAACAAAGGGATTAAAGTTTTACTGAGCTCTGCCCACCAGAGCAACACCCAGCTCTACCCACCACCAGTCCCTCCCATCAGGAAACTTGCACAAGCCTCTTAGATAGGCTAATGCACCAGAGGGCAGAGAGCAGAAGCAAGAAGAACTACAATCCTGCAGCCTGTGGAATGAAAATCACATTCACAGAAAGATAGACAAGATGAAAAGGCAGAGGACTATGTACCAGATGAAGGAACAAGATAAAACCTCAGAAAAAAAACTATACGAAGTGGAGATATGAAACCTACCAGAAAAAGAATTCAGAATAATGATAGTGAAGATGATCCAGGACCTCGGAAAAAGAATGGAGGCAAAGATCGAGAAGATGCAAGAAATGTTTCAAAGAACTAGAAGAATTAAAGAACAAACAAACAGAGATGAACAATACAATAACTGAAATGAAAAATACACTAGAAGGAATCAATAGCAGAATAACTGAGGCAGAAGAACGGATAAGTGACCTGGAAGGCAGAATGGTGGAAATGACTGCCGCAGAACAGAATAAAAAGAAAAGAATGAAAAGAAATGAAGACAGCCTAAGAGACCTCAGGGAAAACATTAAACGCACCAACATTCGCATTATAGGGGTCCCAGAAGGAGAAGAGAGAGAGAAAGGACCCGAGAAAATATTTGAAGAGATTACAGTCAAAAACTTCCCTAACATGGGAAAGGAAATAGCCACCCAAGTCCAGGAAGCACAGAGTCCCAGGCAGGATAAACCCATGGAGAAACAGGCTGAGACACATAGTAATCAAACTGACAAGAATAAAGACAAAGGAAAATTATTAAAAGCAACAAGGGAAAAACAACAAATAACATACAAGGGAACTCCCATAAGGTTAACAGCTAATTTCTCAGCAGAAACTCTACAGGCCAGAAGGGAGTGGCATGACATATTTAAAGTGATGAAAGGGAAGAACCTACAATCAAGATTACTCTACCCATCAAGGATCTCATTCAGATTCGATGGAGAAATCAAAAGCTTTACAGACAAGCAAAAGCTAAGAGAATTCAGCACCACCAAGCCAGCTCTACAACAAATGCTAAAGGAACTTCTCTAAGTGGGAAACACAAGAGAAGAAAAGGACCTACAAAAACAAACCCAAAACAATTAAGAAAATCATAATAGGAACATACATATCAATAATTACCTTAAACGTGAATGGATTAAATGCTCCACCAAAAGACACAGGTTCGCTGAATGGATACAAGAACAAGACCTGTATATATGCTGTCTACAAGAGACCCACCTCAGACCTAGGGACACAAACAGACTGAAAGTGAGGGGATGAAAAAAGATCTTCCATGCAAATAGAAATCAAAAGAAAGCTGGAGCAGCAATTCTCATATCAGATAAAATAGACTTTAAAATAAAGAATGTTACAAGAGACAAGGAAGGACACTACATAATGATCAAGGGATCAATCCAAGAAGAAGATATAAGAATTTTAAATATATATGCACCCAACATAGGAGCACCTCAATACATAAGGCAACTGCTAACAGCTATAAAAGAGGAAATCAACGGTAACACAATAATAGTGGGGGACTTTAACACCTCACTTACACCAATGGACAGATCATCCAGACAGAAAATTAATAAGGAAACACAGCTTTAAATGAGACAATAGACCAGAGAGATTTAATTGATATTTATAGGATATTCCATCCAAAAACAGCAGATTACACTTTCTTCTCAAGTGCGCATGGAACATTCTCCAGGATAGATCACATCTTGGGTTACAAACCAAGCCTCAGTAAATTTAAGAAAATTTAAATCATATCAAGCATCTTTTCTGACCACAACGCTATGAGGTTAGAAATCAATTACAGGGAAAAAAAGGTTAAAAACACAAACACATGGAGGCTAAACAATATGTTACTAAATAACCAAGAGATCACTGAAGAAATCAAAGAGGAAATTAAAAAATAGCTGGAGACAAATGACAATGAAAACACAATGACCCAAAACCTATGGGATGCAGCAAAAGCAGTTCTAAGAGGGAAGTCTATAGCAATACAAGCCTACCTCAAGAAACAAGAAAAATCTCAAATAAACAATCTAACCTTACACCTAAAGGAACTAGAGAAAGAAGAACAAACAAAACCCAAAGTTAGTAGAAGGAAAGAAATCATCAAGATCAGAGCAGAAATAAATGAAATAGAAACAAAGGAAATAATAGCAAAGATCAATAAAACTAAAAGTTGGTTCTTTGAGAAGATAAACAAAATTGATAAACCATTAGCCAGACTCATCAAGTAAAAGAGGGAGAGGACTCAAATTAATAAAATTAGAAATGAAAAAGGAGACGTTACAACAGACACCACAGAAATACAAACCATCCTAAGAGACTACTAAAAGCAACACTATGCCAATAAAATGGACAACCTGGAAGAAATGGACAAACTCTTAGAAAGGTATAACCTTCCAAGACTGAAGCAGGAAGAAATAGAAAATATGAACAGACCAATCACAGGTAATGAAGTTGAAACTGTGATTAAATATCTTCCAACAAACAAAAGTCCAGGACCAGATGGCTTCACAGGTGAATTCTATCAAACATTTAGAGAAGAGCTAACACCCATCCTTCCCAAACTCTTCCAAAAAATTGCAGAGGAAGGAACACTCCCAAACTCATTCTATGAGGCCACCATCACCCTGATACCAAAACCAAAGATACTACAAAAAAAGAAAATTACAGACCAATATTACTGATGAATATAGATGCAAAAATCCTCAACAAAATACTAGCAAACAGAACCCAACAACACATTAAAAGGATCATATACCATGATCAAGTGGGATTTATCCCAGGGATGCAAGGATTCTTCAATATATGGAAATCAATCAGTGTGATACACCATATTAACAAATTGAAGAATAAAAACCATATGATCATCTCAATAGATGCAGAAAAAGCTTTTGACAAAATTCAACACCCATTTATGATAAAAACTCTCCAGAAAGTGGGCATAGAGGGAAGCTACCTCAACATAATAAAGGCCATATATGACAAACCCACAGCAAACATCATTCTCAATGGTGAAAAACTGAAAGCATTTCCTCTAAGATCAAGAACAAGACAAGGATGTCCACTCTTGCCACTATTATTCAACATAGTTTTGGAATTTCTAGCCATGGTAAACAGAGAAGTAAAAGAAATAAAAGGGATTCAAATTGGAAAAGAAGAAGTAAAGCTGTCACTGTTTGCAGATGACATGATACTGTACATAGAGAATCCTAAAGATGCCACCAGAAAACTACTAGAGCTAATCAAAAAAAAAACTACTAGAGCTATTTTGGTAAAGCTGCAGGATACAAAATTAATGCACAGAAATCTCTTGCATTCCTATACACAAATGATGGAAAATGAAATGAAAATGAAATGATGGAAGATGAAAGAGAAATTAAGGAAACACTCCCATTTACCATTGCAACAAAAAGGATAAAATACCTAGGAATAAACCTATCTAGGGAGACAAAAGACCTGTATGCAGAAAACTGTAAGACCCTGATGAAAGAAATTAAAGATGATACAAACAGATGGAGAGACATACCATGTTCTTGGATTGGAAGAATCAATATTGTGAAAATGACTATACTACCCAAAGCAGTCTACAGATTCAATGCGATCCCTATCAAATTACCAATGGCATGTTTTACAGAACTAGAACAAAAAATCTTAAAATTTGTATGGAGACACAAAAGACCCTGAATAGCCAAAGCAGTCTTGAGGAAAAATAAAAGGAGCTGGAGGAATCAGACTCCCTGACTTCAGACGATACTACAAAGCTGCAGTAATCAAGACAATATGGTACTGGCACAAAAACAGAAGTACAGATCAGTGGAACAGGATAGAAATCCCAGAGATAAACCCACGCACCTATGGTCAACTAATCTATGACAAAGGCGGCAAGGATATACAATGGAGAAAAGACAGTCTCTTCAATAAGTGGTGCTGGGAAAACTGGACAGCCTCATGTTAAAGAATGAAATTAGAACACTCCCTAACACCATACACAAAAATAAACTCAAAATGGATTAAAGACCTAAATGTAAGACCGGACACTATAAAACTCTTAGAGGAAAACATAGGAAGAACACTCTTTGACATAAATTACAGCAAGGTCCTTTTTGACCCACCTCCTAGAGTAATGGAAATAAAAACAAAAATAAACAAATGGGACCTAATGAAACTTAAAAGCTTTTGCACAGCAAAGGAGACCATAAACAAGACGAAAAGACAACCCGCAGAATGGGAGAAAATATTTGCAAATGAAGCAACTGACAAAGGATTAATCTCCCAAATATATAAACAGCCCATGTACCTCAATATTAAAAAAACAAACAACCCAATCCAAAAATGGGCAGAAGACCTAAATAGACATTTCTCCAAAGAAGACATACAGATGGCCAAGAAGCACATGAAAAGCTGATCAACACCACTAATTATTAGAGAAATGCAAATCAAAACTACAATGAGGCATCACCTCACACCAGTCATAAATGGCCATCATCATAAAATCTACAAACAACAAATGCTGGAGAGGGTGTGGAGAAAAGGGAACCCTCTTGCACTGTTGGTGGGAATGTAAATTGATACAGCCACTATGGAGAACAGTATGGAAGTTCCTTAAAAAACTAAAAATAGAATTACCATATGACCCAGCAATCCCACTACTGGGCATATACCCAGAGAAAACCATAATTCAAAAGGACACATGCACCCCAATGTTCATTGCAGCACTGTTTACAATAGCCAGGTCATGGAAGCAACCTAAATGCCCATCAACAGACGAATGGATAAAGAAGATGTGGTACATATATACAATGCAGTATTACTCAGCCATAAAAAGGAATGAAACTGGGTCATTTGTAGAGACGTGGAAGCATCTAGAGACTGTCATACAGAGTGAAGTAAGTCAGAAAGAGAAAAACAAATATCGTATATTAACGCATATATGTGGAACCTAGAAAAATGAACAGATGAACTGGTTTGCAGGGCAGAAACAGAGACACAGATGTAGAGAACAAACGTATGGACAGCAAGGGGGGAAAGTGGCAGTGGGGGGTGGGGGTGGGATGAATTGGGAGATTGGGATTGACATATATACACTAATATGTATAAAATGGATAACTAATAAGAACATGCTGTATAAAAAATTAAATAAAATTCAAAAAAGTAAATAAATAAAATAAATCTGAGCCCAAAAAAGACAAATAAACAAAACAAAAAAAAAAACTGAAATGGAAAGACTGATAACTCTTTTTTTTTTTTAAGTTTTTGGCAGCACCACACGGCATGTGGGATCTTAGTTCCCCAACCAGGGATCAAACCCGCGCCCCCTGCAGTAGAAGTGCGGAGTCTTAACCACTGGACCGCCAGTGAAGCCCCAAGACTGGTAACTCCTGCTTTGAATTATAAAACGTCCAAATATCCAAATGAAAAGTGTCTTTTTGTTACCATTAGTGTCACTTTGTTATCATATCTCAATTTTATCCCATTTCACAAATTCCTAGGATACAAAGTAAAATGATAGAGTCTTACAGACATCTCCTGAAAAAACCAAGAGTTTATCTCATCCCATCTTTCACTTTTTGGAATTCCTTTGGTATACTTCTGTTTGACACCAGTCAAAACATCATCAGTATGTTTTAATGTGATTTGTTAATTTGCAGAGAGGAAGGTATGAATTCTAGGCTGAATTCAATGGTCAAAGAATGTCTCAGCTGGATAAAGAGCAATTGGAGTGATTTTTAGTGTGTGCTATAGCATATCTCTACCTGATTTCTCTGAAATGTTACCTGGGCAGTTAACTGTTGAAAGTGAGCTTCTAGTGTAAATTATATCATTCTTCTTGTAAAGTTTTCTTTTTACCAACTAGATGGACTGCCATATTCAGAGGAAAACCATCAGAGCTGATTAGCTTATTTTACAAGTGAGTCCTTAATAAGTATCTCCCAGTGATAACCAAGATAGTAGTGGCAAAGATAAGCTTTTAATGGAAGCTGAAAGCCTTTGAGCATCGTGCTGTCGGACTTCCTATACTGCTACTTTCCTGCTGAAAATTACTCTTTGATCACCATAATAATGCTTAAAGTATAAAATGTCCCCGATTCTTGAATGGCGATCATCAAAAAGAACACAAATAACAAAATTTGGCGAAGATGTGGAGAAAAGGGAACCCTTGTGCACTGTTAGTGGGAATGTAAATTGGTGCAGCCACTGTGGAAAATAGTATGGAGGTTTCTCAAAAAACTAAAAATAGAACTACCATATAATCCAGCAATTCCACTCCCAGGTATATATCAAAAAAAAAACAACCCACAAAAACACTAATTTGAAAAGATACATGCACCCCAATGTTTATAGCAGCATTATATACAATCACCAAGATATGGAAGCAACCTAAGTGTCCATCAACAGATGAATGGATAAAGAAGATGTGGTGCGCTTTGGTCTGGAGCCTTTGGACCGTCCGTCCCTGTGCAAGAAGTGCTGTGGTTCGGGTGGCTCCTGGTAGAGCACCTTTTCTTTCTGTCATCATTGCCCGAAGAAGGCTGGAGTTGCTCTGAGAGCAATTTGGTTTTGGATGATTATATTTGGGTTTCTGTTTTTATTCTTTTGGATCACCATTCTCCCTGTCCCTTTTTGCCTCCCTCCCTCTTAAACATGTACAATAACTATACAGAGACTGCTACAGACTTGTACATAGTTTTTGGATCAAATAGCATGAGGAGATGGGGAACCATTAAAAATTGGGGCTCCTGCTCTCCTTTGCTTTGTAAATTCAAAAGTGGGGGGTGGGGAAGAGGGATAGTTAAAATGTTTACAAAACTTTAAGCTCCCTCGGAACTTTTGCCAGTGTGGAGGAAAATAAAAAGGAACTTAAATTAAAAAAATAAAATAAAAAAAAAAAAGGAAGACGTGGTGTATGTATACAATGGAAACTACTCAGCCAGAAAAAATCATGAAATTTTATCATTTGCAGCAACATGGATGGACTTGGAGGGCATTATGCTAAGTGAAATAAGTCAGACAGAGAAAGACAAATACTGTATGATATCACTTATATGTGGAATCTAAAAAATACAAAAACTATTGAAAAATAACAAAAAAGAAGCAGACTCACAGATATAGAGAACAGACTAGTGGTTACCAGTAGGGAGAGAGAAGTGGGTAGGAGCCATATAGGGGTGGGGAGACAGAGGACAGTAAACATTATAAGCTATTGCACGGTGCTGCCACCAAGCCACCAATGGTTGGTTTACTTTCAGCACCATTAGCTTCTTTGTTTGTACAACATTAATTTGAATAGTTTATTGCATTATAATCCTATTTTTTAAGAAGAAGAAAACAAAAAACAAAGTGCAGGTGCCAGTGATGCAAAGAACATATTTTATAAACATATTCTAATTGAGTTCAAGATAGAAATCATTAATAGTGCCAAGTAACTCATTTAACATTGACCTAAAATAGACTCCTGAGCGCTTGAGAAAACACTATTTCTAATCCCCTGCATTCTAGACAGAGGAACAGCCAATCAAGTTCAGGCTAATCAAATTCTCCACCTCAACAACATTCACAGTCTTTCCGAAGCCTGTGGGCCCCTCCAGAAGGACCCCAACCCCAGAAATTGGAGGGAAGGCAAAGGGACTCTAAGAAAGACAGACTGTGTAAATAGCCAAACAACTCCAAGAATTTCTTCGAGCCAAAATTTTCTGGGGTGTCCTCTTTCAAAACCCAAATTAACTGCAGGAATTGCCACACCTTCCCTCTGCAGACACAGGCTTTTTGAACTCTTTGGAAGCAGAGCACCTGATAAATAAACCATAGCGCAATAAATTAAATTTGGATCACTGCATCTATCTCCTAGTATGAAAGAACTTCCTGGTCTTATTCTTTCAAGGTTTATATTTCAAGGCAAAACTTCATCATAATTTAGAAAGTTTCCTTTTCTATTGAGTCAATTTTCTGTTTTTGAAATATTGTACAAATAACTCACATATACTGCGTTGGGTGGGTGAATCATCTATCTTTTGATGAAAAGCATAAGTTCTCTTTAGAAGGAATCATTTATTTCTTAACATCCCCAAGGCAAAAACCTCCCAAGATAAAGCTAGGACTCTTACCTTCTCTGGCTTGACACCATATTTATAAAATAAATTCTCTAAATCAAATGATCTTCAACATATGACTTTGGAGGTATGTGCTCTTTACCGCCTAAAAAGAATGCTATTCAGAAATGTTCACTTATTCATTCAATCCTTCATTCACTAGACATTCATTGAGCACATAGGGTTTGCAGGGCACTGTGCCAGGTGTTAGCACTAAGGATGAAGATGGATAAAATTATAGATGACTAAGAAAGGATCCCTGTGCATTTGGAGCTCAAAAGTTTACAATGCATGAGCTAGGCACAAAATACAAGGAGCAATTAGGAGGAACCAATACGCTTCCTAAATCTGGTTGCACACCAAGATCACTTGAGAAACCAATTAAAAATAAAGATTCTTGGCACCCATCTACTGAACCCAGATCTACTGAATCAGAGGGGCCTGGAAGAACCTCAGAATTCATGTTTTAAAAACAGCCCAGTTAATTCTGAGATTTCAGCCAGATTTGGGAATCACTAAGCCTTAAAAAATATTCTAGTGGCTAGAAAATCCCACGCAGCCCCTACTACAACCATCAAAAGCATTTTGCTTCATGCCCGTGTTCAAGATCAGGGTCACTGAGATCCTCATTTACAAAGCCAGAAAGCTAGACTACAAAGAAATGGACTCACTTGCCCAAAGAGAATCTCCAGGGAGAGATGCATATTTGACTAGGAAGTCAAAGCTTTCTAGATGTCATGATGTTATTAGGAATTCAAATACCCATTTCAGCAGTATGCAAGACGATTCACACAGACTCACAGCTCATCAGAGCTGGGCAGGACCTCAGAGATCAGAGTTCACAAACTCAAATGGTGACAGAGCTCAGGTGGTGACATAAATGGCTGAAGTAGGCTGGAGGGGACAGAAGTTAAAGGGGCACCTGCTACTCCACTCTAGCTGGAACTTGCCATGAAGAGTATAGGCCCAAATGTGCCAGGTCCTCCAAATTTTCAAGAGAAGCCAGAAATCTGGATTTGAAAAACTAGCCATGCAAATAAAACAGACTTTTCAGTCAGATTTGACATGTGGGCCACCAGTTTGTAATTCCTGGTCTAGTCCAAAGTCTTCATTTGACGTCTGAGAAAATAGACTCGTCCTATTTCTCTTATCATTTCAGTTTGGCCTGCCACAGCGTGGGGGGAGAGTTGTTGTTGAATTTAGTTTTGCTTTTTTTTTTTCCTGGGTTTGAATTTTCAATGTTATCTATTGGTCCAGATGTTCAAAGGCAAGTTTGCTAACAGCCTCATGCAGCATTCACTATGCGGCACCGCCCAGAACCCTATTACCACGGTTGGCCAGCCTCAGCTCCAAGCCCTCTCCTGGAGTTGCCTTCAGCTGCCTCACTCAAGGGTGTGTCCCCTCCCTGTGCATCTGGCATCCAGTGACTACAGGATGGTCATGTATCAAGTCCCGGCCTCCGGGACCAACTCAGGACAACTCTGCAGGGCCATGCCAGCTTCAGAGCTCCGCATGGAATTGGCTCAAGGCTTCCTGTGGCTGCATCACAGCTCAGCTTCTCTCTGTGCCCAGTCCTACCTCCCCTACAGGTGTGGATCCCAGAGTGGTTCCCAGTACACTTCCAGCACCGTAGCTCTGCCTTTGAGTCTGCTTCCCAAGAACCTGGTCTACAACACCAAGCACATCGGGATCTCAGTGAAAATAACCTCATCTGTGACAAAGTCCAGATTTGCGAACTCAAATCAGAGAACAATTTTTTGCTTCGTGAAAATGTCTTCTGTTGTTTATCTTTTTTTATGGTTTTATTAGTGTTAGAAAATCATACCATAGCAGATGCCTCCCATTTCATGCCCCCCACCTCTGATCTTAGCTCAGCTGTGGTGGGCAGTTCTAGAAGCTCAGACTCACCTGGTGCTCACAGGGCCCCACCTCAAGTGTGGGCCACGCCTCTTTCTGCCTTCAGGCTTGGGGCCTTTTCTGATCTGCAGAGGTTCATTGGGCCCTTGAAAGTAGTCTGGAAAGGGGGGGAAGTTCCTGTCAACAAGGACTAGGAGCCAGGAGATTACTGCTCCCATCTCCCGGACTTCAAGCAAGTCCCCATCGCGAGAACCTCCCCGCAGCCCTTAAACACCCCAATGTGGGCTTTCCCCCTCCCCCTCTCCATCTCCTTGCTCCCTCACCCCTCTGCCTGGGATCATGTTCCATATCAACTACACCAAGTCCTTCTTCATGAGGCTCTTCTTCAAGTGGGACCCAGAATAAGACCAATGCATCCTCAGTTTCTAAAACTTAACAATACAGAATAGTACAAGAAGAAAGTGAAAGTCCATTTTTGAAACATCCCACCAGTCTTATTTCTATGCATTAATGCCTACTTATAGTGGGTTTAGAAACTTTAATAAACCTGATCAACCTAGATACTCTGTTCAGTAACTCTGCAGGTCACTTCAAACACTGGTCTTATCAAGTACATTTACTTCAGTAAATTGACTTCTACAATTGTTTCATTCATTCACCTATTCATTTAACAAATGTTCATTTCAGGTCTTATCTGTGCAAGGCACAGTGCTAAATACTGCAGATGTTACAAAGACATGTCCCATGCCCTTAGGATGTTTATACATATTTTTACTATTCAATTTTTCAGGACCATATTGATTGAACAAATTAAGGCATGCTTGTTTTCAAAAATCATATTAGGATTCCTTGAAATCTAGTGCCATAAGCTTTAATTAAACAGAGTTTTCACCCAGATGGTATGTACAAGATGAATGGATTCCTGGGTTCAAATCTTGACTCTGCTACTAAGCAGAAGTGTGACTTGAAGCTCATTTTTCTTGTTTGTAAAATGGGGGATAAAAATAATAACTATCATAAGCAGTTGTGAAAATAAAATGAGAGAATCAATATAAATAACTTGACGTAGTGCCTGACACAAAGTCTTCAATGCATATTCCCTATAATAACAATTATTATTTTCCTCTAACATGAACCTCAGGTCCATATGCATGTAGCATGGGTCCAGGCACCACGGGAATTGAGCAGAACAGACTGGAAATGAAAATACAGACACTGTCCAATGCTGTTCCACTCAGCACAGTTTCACCAGTTTGGGAACCTAAGGCACCACCAAAGTATAGTGCCCACCTGGTCAGTCCGTGTAACCACAGAGAGGGTGGGCTCACCTGTCCAGTTGATGCCAGTGCACAGGTGCAGGTGGGGATCTGGCCACAACTGGAGTTCGCTCCAGTCCCTCAGAGTCCTGCACATAGTGTTTACCAGTCCTGCAGGGGAAACACAAACCAGAAGAATGCAAAAGAGATGTAAACACCAGATTTGCTCAGCTGTCTGGGCAAATATCTTGCTGACATGGAGATTCACATTGTGTCTCAGGCCCCCAAGAAGTATTAGGTCAGGCAGTCGCTGCCTAAGACGTGCGGTCCCCTCAGTAGGAGGGGCACGTTCTCACGGAGCTGCTGTCTTCTTTCGTATGTAGTCCTCCCAGCACCCAGCACAGCCTCTTCCTCCGAGATGCTCAGTAAATATTTGTTTGACTAATGGATCGAGTGCTTGCAGAGCTCCTTGAATATTGTCCTTGTGTGGAGAATGTCTTAGGCAGTACATCACTTTTGAAAACCTGACTTTCCAAAGACTTCCAGCTTTTGCTTTGTAAATTGCTTTTAAAAAGAGAGAGAGAAAGAGAGAGAGAGAGACAGAGCAGATGAAATCTCATCATTCTCCTGATGCAATCGTGTGTGTCGGGTGGGAGTAGAACAAGGGTGGACACAAGTACAGAACATTTGCCACTCCATGCACAAAAGATTGCAAAACCAAAGGGAAGAAAAACATACATTGGAAAACATATCTAAGGTGGTGACAAGAACAGGTGAGAAATGAGATTGTTGAGGACAGCAAGCCGCTGCCTGAAGATAGAGTTTGTTTAAATTGTTTTTTTGTAAGACAATCCAAAAAACTGTATCTGAGTTAAATTAGAAATGCTGGAAACATCAGATCCAAATTCTACGAGGTAACAATTGGCTTCAGCAGATCCACATTCAGCAGCTCATTCACTGTCCAGTTCACCACAGTCTCTACCGCCCTCCCCTTTCCACCTGCCGTGAAGTTACGTGTAAGTTGCCATTTATCACCATGCTTCTACTGCTGTTTTTCTTACAGATAAAATTAGGAGGAAAATTACACATTTTTGCATGCCCCTCTCTATCAAAACGGGAAAAATGAAAGATAGGCCAAAAGGACCACATATTTCATTAAACTGTTTTTGCACTTTTACATACAGCCCACTTTACTCATTTGTGGTACATTCTGGACCTTATAAGCATTGTAATTTGCACCCTGTATAAATTTCTTAATGTTACTGTAACAAGTTACTACAAATTTAGTGGCTTTAAAACAACACAACGGTTGAGAATCTGCCTGCCAATGCAGGGGACACGGGTTCGAGCCCTGGTCTGGGAAGATCCCACATGCCGCGGAGCAACTAGGCCCGTGAGCCACAACTACTGAGCCTGCGCGTCTGGAGCCTGTGCTCCGCAACAAGAGAGGCCGCGATAGTGAGAGGCCCGCGCACCGCGATGAAGAGTGGCCCCCGCTTGCCACAACTAGAGGAAGCCCTCGCACAGAAACGAAGACCCAACACAGCCAAAAATAAATAAAATTAATTAATTAATTAAAAAAAAAAAAAAAAAACACAAATTTATTATCTTATAGTTCTGTAGGTCAGAAGTCCAAATGGGTTTTACTGGGTGAAACGCAAGGGGTCAGCAGGGCTTGCATTGCTTCTGGAGGCTCTAGGGAAGAACCCGTTTCCTGGCCTTTTCCAGCTCTAGAGGCCACTCACATCCCTCGGCTCATGGCCCCAGCCAGCAATAGCATCACTCCAACCTCTGCTTCAGTCATCACATGTCTCTGACTTCCACTTACCTGCCTCCCTCCTTCTCTTCTAAGAACCTTGCGATACATCAGGCCCATCCAGATAATCCAGGACACTCTCCCATCTCAAGACACTTAAGTTGATCACATCTACAAAGTCCCTTGGCCATGTAAGGTAATTCCCAGATTCCAACGATTAGGATGTGGATATCTTTGAGAGGCCATTATTCTACCTACCACACACCCTGTTTACAGAGGCCAGGAATTAATAGGTCACTGCTTTGAAAGGAATTTCTAAAGAGAAAGAAGGGCCAAAGGGAGAACCAAATATTTCAAAACTTTTGAAACTAATCCAGTTAAAATTCAACTTGCTCAAAAAAATAAAAATGAAAATAAACTCAAATAAATTCAACTTGCTCAAATGTTTGAACGTAAAATGAGGGCAATAAGGAAATAGAATTGTGAGGTGCTATTGTGTCAGCACTGAATTCCCTTTCCAAGTCTGGAGAATTGCCACTTTGTGAGTTTTGGGTGGGAATGAGGACAGCTTCCCATCATAGGGTACAGATATGCTGGATGCTGGCTTCCCAACCTCCCCTTGCTTCTGGAGCCTGGGAACTGGATACACGATCAGAAAGAGCCACATGGGCTTGGAATAGAGAGCTGGTGGTGCAGGAAGCAAGGGACAGGCAGCTTTCTCTCTTTGGCCAGGGTAAAGGCATCATCTCACCAAAACCATTAGTTCAGAGGGGAACTAGAGCATCCTGCCTCTTTACTTTGAGCCTGGTGTTCCATCCTCACAATCATTCTGTGAACTACTCAATATTTTAATAAACTTTTTCCTGCTCAATTCCATCGCAGCCAGCTTCTGTTGCTTACAATTAAGAGCGATGGCTAATGCAGAGGGTATCGGCTACAAGCAGCGTACAAGTTAAGAGCTCTGGTGTCAACCAGCTCTGAGTTTGAGTCCTAGATCTGCCACTTTCTAGCAGTATAACCTTGGCAAGTTTACTTAACCTTGGCCAGGTTACTTAACCTCATGAAATTTCAATGTAATAGTAATAGCACTGACCCTAACTCATCAGCACGTGGGTATGAAACAGGATAACACACAGGAAGGACTTAGCCCAGTGCTTAGTAATGGTGATAGCTCAGTAAATAGCAGCAATTATTATTAATTTTTAAAACTTTGAGTTAAAAATGTCAGCAGGGAATGACATTTTTCATCTCCTGAAGTTGGCTGAAGCCCCAGGCAGACGTCAAGAGAGGCTGGAAACACTGGCCTGGAGTTGATGGTGAGGAACACAATCTCATGCAAATAGCTAGAGTGTGGATGAGAATATCAAGGCTATGAGGGAGGTGTGGGGGTGGAAGGGGGCGGGGGGTGAGGGCCAGAGGTAGATTTGGGGGTGGAGGGGGGACATCTGCCTTTAGAAGAGTAAGAGAAAACAGCAAGCAGAACAGAAAACAGGAAATTAAGGAAGGTAAGGGGAGATTTCCTTAAAATAAGAAAGTATTACTTTTTAAATTTAAAATAATGATGTGAAGATTCAAGTGAGGAAGAACAGTTTCAAGCACATGAGGCAACTCAGCAGTATGTAGGTGATTACGGATGAGGTCATTGGTAAATTCTGAGAGGAGCTGAACAGGGAGAGTGGACACAAGATTACACGGGATTGAGGAACAGGTGAGTGGTGAGAGAGTGAAGCAGCGAGCATGTTCCCCATATCAGTTAGGATGGGCTAAACCGTGCTGCCATCCCAGACTAAACCCCCGCGTCCCAGGGGTCAACACAATAAAGGCTGGATGTCTCAGTTACATAAAGCCCAGTGCAAGTCACACCCCCGTCTTGTAGCTGTGCCCTCCCTCGACACAAGGCAGAGGAAGTAGAGAATGATGGAACGGAGACCCTAGCTCTCTTTTTCCTCCAGTTTTATTAAGTTATAATTGACAAATAAAATTGTATGTGAAATCATTACCACAATCAGGTTAATTAATACATCTATCGTCTTACATAATTACCTTTTGTGTAACTATAGATATAGATATAGACCACATCTTTATCCATTCGTCTGTTGATGAACACTTAAGTTGTGTCCATGTCTTGGTTTTTGTGAGTAATGCTGCAATGAACATGGGAGGGCAGGTATCTCTTTGAGACACTGATTTCGTTTCCTTCAGATATATACCCAGCAGTGGGATTGCTGGATCATATGGTAGTTCTATTTTTCATTTCTTAAAGAGTTTCCATACTGTTTTCCAGAGTAGCTACACCAATTTATATTCCTACCATCAGATCCTGGCTCTTTATTACCTCCATGTGGAAGCCACCATGCCACTTCTGTTCATGGTGCATTGGCCTCAACCTAACGAGACAAGACATAGGACATATAGTGAGCACTGACTGTCTGCCACAGTGCCTTGTTCAAGAGGAAGAGAAGAAGAGCAGGAAAGGTAGCAGAGAGGAGAGCCTGTGCTCATACGGAATTCAGAGCCTTGAGCAAGCTTGAGGCGGAAGAGGACAAAAGCAGGAAGGATTTCAGTTATCAAGGCCCAGAGGAAGCTTGAGCCTACCCCTAATGTAGTAGTTGGTCCTCACAGCCTTACATCTTCTGCCCCTTGAAAAGCCTGCTTCCTATGCCCACCTCCAAGCCTTGGATAGCACATAAATCAACACCAGAAAACTGTTAATCCAAAAAAGGCTATTAGCATGGATTCAAGACCTTCCTGCAAAGTAAGACAACCATGCCTCACGCTTGCACTTTGCAGAAGGCTTTAAATTGCATGATTTCAGTTGATTTTTATTATAACATTGTGAGACAGATGTGGCCTACAGAACTAGCATTCTCATCAAAATCCTTACCTTACAGATAAAAGAACTAAAGTGCAGAGAAAGAAAATGACCTACCCGAGGCCATCTGCTAAGGCTTAAACCTGGGTCTCCAGGCTCCTGGTCAGTCTCTCTCTTCCACGAGACTCCATCTGCTTCTTTTTGTACATTTGGCTGATCTTCCCTGCAGACAGAGTGGACAATGAGCTTGTCATGTCTTTTGAACAGTTTGTTAAATTTATTTTATTTACAACACTTGGCAGAAACATTAAAGAAATTGTTTCAGCAACTTCCACTCCAACTGTGGACTCTAGCAGTCCCAGTTCTGTCTGGGAACAGATTTAAATTGGCCTAAGAAAGGAACGGCACCACATCCCAGCTCCCTCCCCCATGCACCTTGCTGCGGGGACACTTTGCTAGTGACCCAAGGTCAAACTGGTGGGGCACAAAGTGCTGCTGGTGTGTGCTGTGCCTGGGCCAGTCCTTCCTCTGCACCTCCACAGTGTTCGCTTTTCATCAGGAGTCTCGAAAACACTATGTGATACTCAATGAACGCAATCACCATTCACTGGGTGCTAATAGCTTCCTGGGGTTTTGAATAGACTGTCCTACTGAACCCTCATAGAAACCCTGCAAAGTAGGTATTATTCTCAGTTTCTAGAGGCCAGAAAATTATCGAAGACAAATTATCTAAGGTTCTACAGTTGCAAATAGCATGCCTGGGATTCAAAGAAAGCTAAGCCCATCTCTCTCCAAGGTCTGAGCACTCTCTACTGGTCCACTAAGCCTCCTGGCTGAGAGACATGATGGGGAGAAATGAAAAGAGATCAACAATAATCTTCTTAGAGCATTGCACAGTGATCTTTCTAGTAGAGGATATTTTCTCAAGGAAAGAAAATAGGAAGGGAGAAAGAGAGAGAGAGGAGAGAGAGACTATAGATACTGTTTGGAACACTCTATACATAGTTTAGATATCTGAAGATATGTAGTCCTCTGTTTTAACAGCCACTGGTTAATGCCCAGGCTGAGTAGAGGACGGGGACCTGGGAAACAGCAGCCGAGAAGTGAGAGGAAAACTGGGAGCGAGGGGCCATGGGCGCCATGGGCAGAGAGGAGAGCCCACACCTTTCCATGTCAACATCACCAGCCTAGTTAACAGACTGCTTTCAGGTTTTTCTTTTCCTGTAATGATTGAAACAGTTTAAAGATTAGCATTTGGAGCTAAAGGGAGGACACTAAGGGTTTTGCTGAAAACAAAAATAATACACACTTTTTCCTCTTCCTCCTAAAGCTGGTCCCAGGCTGCAAGCACAGAGACGCTTGATCACTGAGGCTCAGGTGGCTCCTTTCACCCGCTGTTTGCAGGAAGGAAGTGACAGCCCCACATCAGAGCTCACTTCCAGCTCTACCTCACAGTCACTTGCAAACTCAGCCCTGGTGCCTGGAACTGCCTCTGAGCCCACATTTGCACATCAGGGTGTGTGTACGTGCTGCGTTTAAAACTTTAATCGTGCTGCGATTAAAACTCGAAGCAGCTACTATTTTCAGCCTGAGCAGCTGCCCAGTCTTCACAGCCAGGTTGGGGGAAGCAGCTCTACATGCCTAAGCTGCCCAGCGTGAAACATGAAGAAAGCATCTGAGGAGGTCAAAACCTTCAAGCTTTCTGGAAATATGAGTTTCAGACACTCATTTCAGCGATATCCCTACACAAATAGACACCTTTCCTTATTGTCAAAGCCCATTGGAAGGAGCCACAATGGCAGGTCATGTCTTGCACGGGTTTCCTGAAGTACCAGCATGATGGAGGGGTAGGGGTTAGGGTGTTCCCATCCCAGGCTCCCAAAGTATACAGGATGCTAAGGGATATGTCAGCATGCAGGATAGGGTGGGCACGAGCCCAGGGCTCCCCCAAGGCAACAACCACGGCTCCCAGAGCAGGACTGGAGAGAGGGGACAACTCTGATTTTAAGACATGGCTCAAATACTGAAGGACCAGGCCTTATTTTCCCTTTGCCCTAAAATGGCCACAAAGGAAAGAGTGAAGGTCATCAAGTTCAAAGAGTCTCCTCAGAAACAAGCATGGGCTCAACTACAAGGCACAGGCCAATGGGTCCCCTGGTTGACCTATGAATAGGGTCAATTGCCTCAAGTGCTTCACCTGGGCTGATCCAGTCCACATCTGGGGTGGATGAAAGGTTGTGTGCGTCCCATCAAAGGGTATGAAGTACAGCACTAGGGAAGGGATGGTCTAAGCCAAGCCATGATGTACCTGCAGAAGCAACTCAAGTTCCACCCCAAAACCAAAGATGAGTTCATGCTACTCCCAGGGGTGTTCTCCTCCCAGCAGACACCTGGGAGTCACTTTGACAAAACAGAAACCCAGTCTGGCTGTGCATAAAAGGGAAGGCAAGCCATGGGTGTGGATAGGAGGCAGGAGAGGGGAAGGAGGGTTCACTTGGGGCTCCCACGGAAGAGAAAGCTGGCCTCTTTGTGTCTTGGTCACACCCTCCACGCTGCCCCCAGCACATTCCGTTGTCTCAGCCTGGCCCCTGCAGTTGGCCAGTGTCCTTTCTTGGGCTACAGGCCTTGGTCTGGCTCAACTGAGGGAAATCACGGGAGGTTCAGAAACTCACAAAAGCAACCTGACAGCGCTGGCTCAGAGCTCGGGTCGCCTGACTTCTAGCCCAGTGGTCTTTCCCACCAGAACAGGGATGACTCACCCTGTCTCTTCAGCCACAAAGAGCGGTCTTAACAAAACTATCACCAGGACCTCTGCAATTGCATTCAGTCATGTGATCATTCTTTGAGTAGCTTGAGATCCAACTCCCAGGACACCTGGGGAGGGACAGCCATCTGACTCCTTTCCCCTTTCTAATTGAAATCCAGGGGAAATAGCAGCTTCCCACTTTGGCAAAGAAGGCTGAAGCAAGAGGTCTGAAGTGACTGGGCCAAGGTCACACAAGTAGTTGAGGCTGGAGGTGAAAGCAGACAGACGACGACTGCACCACCCAGATCACAGCAAGGCTCACCTCTCACCCAGAACCCTGCAGACAGTGGACCTGCACCTGCAGGCTGCTCTTCCCTGACACTCTGAGCCCCCCACCAAATGGCCTGTCCACTCCCACTCACCCAATGTACAAAAATACCATCCCACCCCGGCAAGGGGACTAGACGGCTGATGCATTAAGTTGATTCTAAGGGTGGGAATCAGATTTTTATCTTCTTGTCTCAGGTAATGTTATGTAACCTCAATTTTTTTGGTTTATTTATTTATTTATTTATTTTTGGCTGCGTTGAGCCTTCGTTGCTGTGCACACGCTTTCTCTAGTTGCAGCGAGTGGGGTCTACTCTTCATTGCGGTGCACGGGCTTCTCATTGTGGTGGCTTCTCTTGTTGCAGAGCACGGGGTCTAGGTGTGAGGGCTTCAGTAGTTGAGGCGCGCAGACTCAGTAGTTGTGGTGCACGGACTTGGTTGCTCCATGGCATGTGGGATCTTCCCAAACCAGGGATCGAACACGTGTCCCCTGCATTGGCAGGCGGATTCTCAACCACTGCGCCACCAGGGAAGTCCCTAACCTCAAAGTTTTAACCCAAATAAATGTCTCTAAGGCTGAGGAATTTCAGGGTAGGTAGGATAGGAGGGCTTAGCCCCAGGGGCTCACAGCTGCCCAGGGGGCTTTGTCCACAGCCCCAGGTCTCACCTGGGTGTTTCTGAGCAGCAGTGAGCGCCTCTGTGCCTCAGCGTGGAAGGTCACTGGAAGCCTCTTGAAATGCAGAGTTCACCCTGGTTGTTTGGCTGCTTTGCATGCCTATGGGGCAAGCAGGCTATTTTGAGCAGATTTCATAACTCTCTTTGTAGCTGCTGCGGCTGCTGATTGCACATGTGTTTCCAGCTCCGTTCTTGTGGTGAGAATGTTTACAGAGATGGCACATTGTCAGAGAATGTAAAGAAAGCAAGATTAGGAGATTAGGAGGACAATTTCCATGTCTAGACAGAGTTCGCACAGCCGGCGTGTGCTCCAATCGGGGTCCCCAGAATTCGGCACCTTGTGCTGATCACCCTCTGAACCCCTCATCCCATCCCAAGAACTTTACTGTGAAATCTCCCAGGGGGTGGCAAGGAGCAGAAGAGAGCTCTCTGGCATCCTTTCTGAGAATAAATCTAGGGCGGATTTCTGAATGTTGTGGGAGGGAAACAAAGTATCAGAAAAATCTGTGAACGTCTGCACACATTTTCTTTTGGTAATCTCAAATCTCAAGCCTGATTCTAGCCTCGGCGCGGGCTGCCTCTCTGTTTTCGGCCGGTGGGGTCGTCTTCATCACTGTGTTGCTTGCTTATTTATTTATCCCAGTCTGTTTACCTCCTGTCAGCCTGATAACAAGTCTGCTCACCTATTTTGTTTTTAATTTATCCCTTTGCTCCTATTTTCCACCTTTGCCGACTGCGCTCAGGCTCTGTAGGAAAGCGCTGCTACTCAGTTGTATTCAGCTTTCATTTTTGAGCCCCACCATGTTTGAACAACTGGCTCCATCGATTCCCCCCTCTTGAACCTTTGATTCCATTTGTTACATGCCCCTTTCGCCCTGTTCTTCCCTCCTGGCTCCTGTCATGTCCTGTGTCATGATTGCCCATGATAAGCTACCTCAGGGAAGGATCTGTGTCAATTTACCCTTATTACCACCATCACAGCCTTCTGGGATGGTATTTACAAGAAAAATAATACTAGCCCACATTGAGACCACATAGCAGACACTGGACTAGTGCTCTATATGCGTTCTTTTATTTTCACTTAATCCTCATAACAATCTTCCAAGAAGGTTGCTGTTATTTTCCCAACTTTACACATAAAGAACCCGGGGCTCTGAGAGGTAAAGCCATTTGCCCAAGTACAGGCAGCTAACTAGTGGCAGAACAGGTTTCAAATGTAGGTCTACTTAACTCTGGAGCCTGAATGCTTAAGGACTCTTGAAAGAATTTAGGGATGAACAAATAAATATTCAAGATCCCCGGACTTCGGGTCATTTTGCTTCTCATATTTGATTCTGGTTCTTTTCTGACTTTCAAGATGGTAGAACAGTCTGCAAAGAGTTCTATGATCTAAATCCAGAATGCAACCCGCATTCTCCCAACAACTGCTGGGGACTTAATGCACCTTTCCTTATGCAGCCTGGCAGAGCGAGGACCGTGGCCTCACTCGCCGTGAGGTCCCGGGATCGACACCGTTGCCCTCTGCAGGGATCTCCCCAGCCAAGCATGCAGCAGGGTGTGCCAGGCTCCGCTCCATAGAGCATGCGCGCCAGCCACAGCTGAAACTGGATAAACTGCGGCAAGACCACGATTTACCTAGAAAATCAGAAGGGAGGCCAAGGAAACCACCAAAGAGAGAAACAAACAAGGTCCTGACAGAGCCAAAATAATAAGCCAATTTTCTGGCAAAGTGACAGCAGAAATCTAAGTTTCTCTGAAACTCTTTCATACATCTGACTTCCCTGAGCTAAAAGGGCCAAAGGAAGCAGCTTCTCATGGTCAAGCTACTAGCCTGAGAGGACAAGAGCTTAAGTCCTAATCTTACCCTGACCCCTGCCTCCTGCCAGTTTATAATCCTGGGACCGGTTACCCAAGATGACAGAGTTTTCATGCTTTGACAGGGGAATGTCATGCCGGTCCTTCTTTGGAGGCCATCACTGGGGAGGGGAGGGGGATAGTGTGAAAAGGTGTCAAGGACAACTCAGGGACAATCACTGCTGTGTCCTTCTGCCCCTCCTGCCAGCCTGAGCAGGGACCTGTGTGTGAAACATGCCTTCCTGACCCTGACTCTGCCTTGTGTCTGGGTGGATTCCATTCAGCAGGCGTTCCCCCAGCTTCTCCCAGGTGCCCCGTGCCAGTCACTTCAGGGGACTGAGAGGCAAGATACTGGAAGGGCTCTAAAGATCAAGCACTCAGTGCTCCCCTGCGATTTAAGGAGAATCCTGAATTCCTACAGGTTTTCCCTTCCTCCCTCCTCTTAAAGAGGAAGCATTCTTACTTTCTAGAAAAGGGGCTAAGTGATCCACGTAATAAAAGGAAGGAGAGAGGGGAGGGAAGAGAAAGGAGGAGATAGATGTGGGGTTGGTGTAAGAGATGGTCCAGAGCAACCTCCAGAGGCTGGAAGACTGGAAAGAGGTGATAAGTAAGTTACATCCATGTGGCTTATGAACTGGATCTTGTTCATGCTCTTAGAGAGACCCTGGCAAATAATGAATTCTTTAAAAAAATGTATTTTCAGTGGCATATCTGCAGAACTGTGTTGCTTTAGATGTGGTTCCATGCAAAAAATAAGTAATGTGTCTCTACTTTCAAAAACTATGAAAGGAAGATTTTGAATTCCTTGATAGCTTTAAAGATGCTATCAGTTTGAAGTCTTGGTGCACAAGGTTGCTGTCTTGATTCTTAGATTCCTGGCTTCTTCCCTTTCCTCCTCCCCATATAGACCAAAAGTGGAGGAGGATGTGGCTCCTTGAGGACAGGGAAGATTTCTGATCCACAGCGGAGAGCCCAAAATAGGTGCACAATTAATGCTTATTGAATTAAATTAAGAATTCAAGCACCAACAATTTCATGTCATGAAAGGATGCCCATAAGATTATGTCATGTGAGCAAAGAATTTATGCCATATAATCTCAATGTATACCATATATCATACTTATATCATATAATCTAAATTTATATATCATATCATATTTATATCATATAATTTCAATTTTCAAAAAATATATACACCCACACATACATATAAAAAATAAAATCACCAAAATATTAACAGTAGAGCTCTGAGTGGGGTTTTTTTTTGGTGTGTGTGTGGGTTTATGTATTACCCAAATTTTCTTCAATAAAACACATAGTTTCCCTCCAGAAAATACTTTTTTAAAAGGCAAGAAAATTAAGGTCCGGTGCATTCGGTTGATAGGATAGGTCTTTTGAGGAGAGGGGCATAGTCTAAACATAGACCTGAGATCCTGAGAAGGTCTCAGCCAGGGAGAAAATATTGAAGAAACCACTCCCCAGTTCACCATGGCAACCTTCCTGGCAACAATAGACCATTTTGTGCCAGTAGGTAGGTTGGCTTACAAGAGAGAAGATATGAGTTCTTCCTTCAGTTAGGAAAACCTATTTGTTGTCAATCCCATGGACTTATAAACTTCTCCAAACCTGGAGAAATATTCCCCTTCAGAACAACCATACCATTTTTTGGTACCTTTCTTGACATTTATCACTCTCCACTTTGCATTGCATCAACTCATGGGAAAGACAAGAGGATGGAAATTGAAATCAAAAGATACAAATTCAGGACCTGACTGTACCACTTACTATCTCAGGGACATCAAGCAAGTCATTTATCCTTTTCAAATCTCTCTTTACTTGCCGTTCAAGGAACGGAACTGTAAGAATAATAAAATGGAAAGGAAGGACACAAAAGTCAGAACCAAAAAAAAGGCAAGAAGAACAAATATGCTCCCTACAGGGGTTGATAGTGCTTCTGTTTTGGAGCATCATTTTGGTCTGTGTTTCCTGACATCCGTTTTTGTGCCTATCCAGCATGCAACCATCCTTTCTATCAGCCCGCTAACCTTCCTTTTGGAGACTTCATTAATCTTTTTTTTCAATTGAAGTATAGCTGATTTACAATATTGTGTTAGTTTCAAGTGTACAGCACAATGATTCAAATATATATATATATATATATATTCTTTTTCAGATTCTTTTCCCTTATAGGTTATTACAAAATATTAAGTATAGTTCTCTGTGCTATACAATAGGTTCTTGTTGATTATCTATTTTATGTATATTGGTTTGGCCAAAAAGTTCGTTCAGGGTTTTCTGTAACATCTTACAGAAAACCCCGAACGAACTTTTTGGCCAACCCAATAGTAGTATGTAAATGTTAATCCCAACCTCCTAATTTATCCCTCTCCCCAACCTTTCCCCTTCGGTAGCCATAAGTTTGTTTTCTATGTCTGTGAGTCTGTTTCATTTGTATCATTCATTTCATTTGTATCATTCATTTCATTTGTATCATTTTATTTATTTATTAATTTTTGGCTGCCTTGGGTCTTCGTTGCTATGCACGGGCTTTCTCTAGTTGTGGCAAGCGGGGGCTACTCTTCGTTGTGGCGCGCAGGCTACTCTTCATTGTGGTGTGCGGGCTTCTCATTGCAGTGGCTTCTCTTGTTGAGGAGCACAGGCTCTAGGCGCGTGGGCTTCAGTAGTTGTGGCACGTGGGCTCAGTAGTTGTGGTGCATGGGCTTAGTTGCTCCGCAGCATGTGGGATATTCCCGGACCAGGGATCGAACCCATGTCCGCTGCATTGGCAGGCAGATTCTTAACCACTGTGCCACCAGGGAAGTCCCTGTATCTTTTTTTTTTTTTAGATTCCACATATAATTGATATCATATGATAGTTGTCTTTCTCAGTCTGGCTTACTTCACTTAATATGATAATCTCTAGGTCCATCCATGTTGCTGCAAATGGCATTATTTCATTCTTTTTAATGGTTGAGTAATATTCCATTGATAGATATAGATATCTATATATCTACATATAGATATCTATATCTATATCTATATATATCACGTCTTCTTTATCCATTCATCTGTCAGTGGACATCTAGGTTGCTTCCATGTCCTGGCTATTGTAAATAGTGCTGCAATGAACATTGGGGTGCATGTATCTTTTAGAATTAGAGTTTTCTCCAGATATATGCCCAGGAGTGGGATTGCTGGATCATATGGTAGCTCTATTTTTAGCTTTTTAAGGAAACTCCATACTGTTCTCCATAGTAGCTGTACCAATTTACATTCCCATCAACAGTGTAGGAGGGTTCCTTTTTCTCTACACCCTCTCCAGCATTTATTATTTGTAGCCTTCTTGATGATGGCCATTCTGACCAGAGTGAGGTGATACCTCATTGTAGTTTTGATTTGCATTTCTCTTATATTTAGCGATGTTGAACATCTTTTCATGTGCCTGTTGGCCGTCTGTACATCTTCTTTGGAAATTGCCTCATTAATCTTGAGAGTGGCTGTCCCTCCCACTGTAGACACCAAAGGGACTAGCTCCCCAAAGTGAAGCTGGGCCAATCAGAAGGTTCTCTCAGGACTTGATCTTGAGTGAGTGACCTACTGTCACAGAGGCAGTTGGACAACTTACTCACCTTGGCCCAGCAGCATGAGAACCAGTTTCTGTGGCCTCACTTTCCAGAGCACCTTTGGTTCTTATCTGTTTTCCAAACTTGGTCTTTGAGCATCCCATCTATTTTGGGAGTTCCACTGTGATTGTACAATATTCCTCGAATGGCAAATCAACTGATATTCGAAAAGAATAAATGACTTATCTGGTGCCCCTGAGCAAGTCAGTGGGATAGCAAGGTCCTGAATGTATATGTTTTGATTTAAATATACTTTCAACAAATTCCTCTTTTCTGCCTAAGATAGCTAGAAATAATTTCTGTGGTTTGCAACCTAGAACCCCAGCTTATTCACAGAATAGAAATAGAAACATGGTAAGTTACGAAATTCTCATATCTAAAAAGAAGATGTAGACCGTTTCCTCATTTAGTTCTAGGGACTAAATTCAAAAAGTGATTTCTCAAGGGGGAATACATATTGGGGGGTGGCATTAAGTAACATTAAAAAAAAATTATGTCCCTTTGAGACCAGATGCTCTTTGAGAGCCAAGAACTTGATGTTTTATATCCTGTTCACCTACAGCACCTTGTTCATAATAATACCCAATATATTTCTGCTGAATGAAAGAATAAATGAATGAGGTCACTTTCTAGAAACTTTTCTTAGCTGCTCTCTTCGATTATCATTTTCCACCTTTGTCTAGGAGAGACACAGGCCATTCATAAAAATGCCTCTGACCCTCTTGTTCTTCAAACTCCACATGTACCCACAAGCATTAGCAGGCCCTACTTGATTGCCTACACAATGGGTACTTTCCATATCTCCTGACTCTTCACTCTCCCTCTCTACCAGCAAGAATACAACCTGTCAAAATTTATTCTATGTGCTTCTGTCCTTTCTATTCACCTAGTCCAAAGCTAAAGGTCAAAGGTGACCTAGGATAGCAGAAGATCATGGACCTCACCCCTGATGACTGCACAGAGCAAAAGAGCCAGAGCGCCGGGTCCTCTGCCCCCTCAGCCCAGGAGCCCTTCCCCTACATCCTGGGCTGGTTTAATAACAAGATAGAACAAACAGGATTTTGAATGCCACCCATACAACTTTACATGGTTAGAATGACGAGCCAGACTTCAGGTACAGAAGACTGGAGACTACTGCTCAGCGGGGCCTGTCGGTTCCATCTGCAGGAGACACATGCCCAGGTTACCATTCCGCTAAGACCTTGCCTTTTCCAACCCCATTGGTTAAGGACATTTTCTGCTTCTGTATTGAGTCATGTTGATAATAAGATACCCATTTTCTTAAATTTCTCATTTAAACTGTAGACATTGTGAATCTTAAAAAGTGGACCAATAATCCAATAATATTTTCCAGAATAGTTTTTTCCTCAGGAAGGTTGGGAATGACCATGAATAGCAGCTTCCGTTCACCCTACACAAGCCATTGCCTGGAGTCCCCCTGACGTAAGTTGCATTTCCTCCGATACCAGGAAACATCAGAATGTGGAAATAGCACTCTGGAAGGCAGAAGTATTTCCACCCTCTCCTCCTCTTGCCCTGAGCTTCCTGGGCAAGATGTGTGCAAACTGGAAGAATAACTTCCTCAAATACGAAACCAGAGCAAGGAATATGGTGTCCTAACAGGGCTGCAACCTGCCACAATACAGCGCCTGCTTTGCACTGAAAAAAGCAACTCCTACTTTGGCCTGAGGCCGATCCCCATGATAGAATCAAACTGTTTCAATCACCCCTGATGTAAAGCATCATGGTCCCTGCAGAGTGTCCAGAGAAGCAGTTCAGCTTGGTAGGATCTGCATTTCACCATCTCCCCAGTATCAAGTAATGTAAAATTATGTTCCAACAGCATCAGGAAAGCAAAGTACTACAGAAGATCTGAATTAAAAGCCCAGGGCCATCTCAACTCATTAGCATTTCCATGGATGGCTGGGCAGCTTCCTTCCCCCTTCCCACAGCAAGAGTCTCACTGCCAGTGCTTGAGCCTTGCTCACCAAGTCAAGGCAATTCTCCAGGAAAATAGGTCAGCTGATGCAAAAAGGGAGGCGACAAACCAGAGCTGAGGCCACCAGTGGCATTCAGTGGAGCTTCAAGAGCTTACCCCTTTGCTTTTCCTATTAAGCACTTATTTAAACTGAAATTTACATGTTTGGCTTCAGTCCAGGGACTAGCATTTTGTGAAAGAACTTGAGCCCAGCCCATTTTAAGCATACAATAATGAAAACCAGAGCTGTTTTTTGCCTAGCATCTCTCACCCAGGAAGGGAGAAAACATACTCTTGCTTTGTGGCCTGAGGATGCAAATTTACCTACTAGGCCCCCTAGGCTATTACTTTCACAGATTTCCAGGCATCCCTCTCAGTAACATCTTTCAGAAAGCAAAGCTTTGAATAAGTAAGGAAAAAAACTTGAGTGAACATGTGGCAATTTTAGAAATGTTGAGTTCTCTGAGCTCTCAGGGTCTGGGAAGTTGGGTAAACATGGATCAATGGTCAACAGTCATGTCGCTGTGGTTCTTCTGTTTGAGCCGGAAGATGACAGATGTCTCTGGGCAGCATTTGTGGTCACTCGATTGCTTCTCACAAAGCAATCAATGAAACAGCAAAATGGCATTTTAAGTGCGATGTTGGACAGGGTTGAGGGAGACAGAGTGTGAGTAGGAGGGTGGGAAAGAGGAAGGAACAGAATTATAACCTGAACACAGAGTCAGGAAGCACTTGTGACTGAGGTCACCCTTCCTCGTGCCCACATGTATCACTATAATAACCACTCAGTGAATCAAGACAAAAGACAAACCAAAAAAGTGGTGTCCAAAGGGACTTTTGGCCTGAAATACTTCACATATGAATCTACTTCCTTAGATGCTTTATCAGACTGCTGCCATCTTCAAAGAACGTTGGCATTATTGTCACAATCCTAAAATCAATTCACATCAGGCACTTGAAGCTCTCCCAGGTATGAGAAGTGTGTGGTTTGCTTGTCCGTCCCTATTGACCAAGTCTTGACTTTCTAAAATATTCCCCTACCTTGAAGGTAGATTTCAAAAAGTGCTCCAGCTACAGTTCTTTTCAGTTCTGATCCTCTCCCTGATATATATATTTATAACTTCCTGTTCAAATGGCAAAATGAGAGTGTGACTGGGAAGGCCAACAGGATTATGGTCTGGAAGTTATGGGACAGGGAGGGGGGAGCCTCTCTTTGGGGACCCCTTTGCTATCCCCTACCCTGTGTCCATGATATCCTGAAAGTCACATGAGACTCACTGCAGCTTTTTTTCCCAAACTGACACTTTTAAGACAAAGATTCAAAAATCATTTTGAGGAACAGCCTATAGAACTAATGCTCTGTATCTTTGCATCTCAGATTGAGTACTTCCAAAAATAAGCGTTAACAATACAAGTGGTAAATGTCCACTGACAGATGAATGGATTAAGAAGATGTGGTGCATATACAATGGAATACTACTCAGCCATAAAAAAGAATAAAATGATGCCATTTGCAGCAACTGCATGGACCTAGAGATTGTCATACTAAGTGAATTAAGTCAGAGAAAGACAAATATCATATGATATGACATATGTGGAATCTAAAAAAAAATGATACAAATGAACTTATTTACAAAACAGAAATAGACCCACAGACATAGAAAATAAACATATGGTTACCAAAGGACAAAGGTGGGGGTTGGAATAAATTAGGAGTCTGGGATTAACATATACACACTACTATATATAAAATAACCTACAAGGATCTACTGTATAGCACAGGGAACTCTACTCAATATTCTGTAACAACCTAATTGGGAAAAGAATTTGAAAACGAATAGATACATGTATATGTACAACTGAAACACTTTGCTGTACACCTGAAACTAACACAACACTGTAAATCAACTATACTCCAATATCAAATAAAAATTTAAAAATAAAAAATAAAACAATACAGGTGGCACTTCCACTTTTATTAACTCACATAATTCTCACACCCTCACTGGAAGTGGGTACCATTGTGCCCAATCAAAAGATCATGAAACTAAAGCTGGGAGAGGTCGACAGTTTTAACTGAGGTCATACAACTGATATACAGCAGAGCTGGGCTTGAATCCTCTGCCCCTTTCTACCGCATCATAATTTTCTCTCAAATTAGTAATAGAATACTCCCATCTAAGGACTGGAGAAGTGCAATACTTATCACATTCCCTTACAGGACCCCCATCTGAATCAAGGGATGCAGTGCACTCAAAGCCTACAGGCAGGAGTCATGCCCTGTGGAGCCCTGCTGAACTGCAGGGAACCTGCCCCACTTAAAGAGGTATATTCATTTAGTTGCCTTATTTTTTAGATTCCACATATAAGTGAAAATGTACAGTATTTGTCGGACTTATTTCACTAAGCTTAATACCCTCCAGGTCCATCCATATTGTTGCAATTGACAGGATTTCATTCTATTTATGACTGAGTAGTATTCCATTGTGTGTGTGTGTGTATGTGTGTGTGTGGGTATGCCACATCTTCTTTATCCATTCATCTGTCAGTGGACACTTTGGTTGTTTCCATATCTTGGCTATTGTAAATAATGCTGCTCTGAACATTGGGGTGTGTGTACCTTTTTGAGTTAGTGTTTTTGTCTTCTTCAGATACATACCCACGAGTAGAACTGCTGGATTATATGGTAGTTCTATTTTTAAGTTTTTGAGGAACCTCCATACTATTTTCCATAGTGGCTGCACCAATTTACATTCCCACCAACAGAAACAGAATCACATGGGGGAGAGGGGTTGGGAGAGGAGTAGGTAAGTGAAGGGGATTAAGAGGTACAAATTACTAGCTATAAAATAAATAAGCTACAAGGACGTAATGTACAGCACAGGGACTACAACCAATATTTTATAATAACTGTATATACTTAATATATATAATATATAATAACTTTATATATATAGATATATGGAGTGTAATCTATAAAAATATCTAATCACTGTTATATATCTGAAATTAATATGGTATCATAAGTCAACTATACTTCAATTTAAATTTTTTCTTAATTAAAATGAAAAAATAAAGAGGCAGTTGCTACACAGTTCCAGCTCAAAGTTGCCATAAGAATGGGGATTCAGGGCTTCCCTGGTGGCGCAGTGGTTGAGAATCTGCCTGCCAATGCAGGGGACACGGGTTTGAGCCCTGGTCTGGGAAGATCCCACATGCCGCGGAGCAACTAGGCCCGTGAGCCACAATCGCTGAGCCTGCGCGTCTGGAGCCTGTGCTCCGCAACAAGAGAGGCCGCGATAATGAGAGGCCCGCGCACCGCGATAAAGAGTGACCCCCCACTTGCCGCAACTAGAGAAAGCCCTCGCACAGAAACGAAGACCCAACACAGCCATAAATTAATTAATTAATTAAATAGGTTGCTCTAGCACTAAAATTTCAAAAAATATATTAAAAAAGAAATGGGGATTCAGTGTCCCCAGGGATTCCAAGTTTCAAGAGAAGCTAGCAATCTGAGTGTGTGTTTGTGTGTGTATAAGAGAAATTGCCTCATTTTTTAACATGGGTAATTAATGCACATATTTGAAACCACTGTGCAGACTAAACAAACATGTCTTTAGGATAAATCTGGCCCCTGGGCCACCAATTTAAGAGGATGGCAGGTGTAATATAATGTAATAGCAGGTCAATCGCTATCCTTGCTTGGGCCAGCTACCTCCCTAATGGAGAACCACATATCCACTTCCAAGATTCTTCAGATTCGATTCCCTGTTTGGGGTGGTCTGGCTACTGGAGTTTCTCCTCCAGCTCATTCTCAGTCACCTTCTTCCAGGGGAGGCCCCTCCAGTGCAAAGAGCTCTAGTCCTATGATCAGGAGCCCTGGGCTCACTGCTTCCGTGTGACATGGCTCAACCTCAATGTCCTCAGCTGGAAGACTAATGACGATGACATTAAATGCAGCAATGTGTTTCGTAAACTTTACAGGTCGTGCAAATGGAAGGTGATGACCACAGCTGAATTCCATTCATATCAGGATTCATTTGGGTCCCACAGGAAACTCTCCCCCACTCTCATAAATTGCTTAATATTCAATACCCAATCTATTTCCTAGACATTTAGTCAACCTGCCTTGTATCATTTGGTATTGGTATTAACTCTCCTATTTTCAACGCTTCACACAAAAGGTTTTTAGTTCCCCAGTTAGACTGCAAGCTCTCGAAAGCAGAGATTATTCGCTATATTTCCCAGTGTCCACGTTAGTACTTGCCCATTGTGATCCTCACCAAAAATACGCTGACTAAATTAAGAAGACAGTTTGCAGATTCTTAGATGGTCTGCATTCACTTTTTGCCCCTTTCCAGTCCCAGAGAGGTAATTAGGTTTGTTGAGAGTAGAATGAGGGGTGACTTATAGGGAAACTGAGGCAAGTTTGATGCGGAGAAAACCAAGAAAGAAAAGAAGTTCTCTAGGTGGTCACAAAGCACCTAGCGGGGTGGGATAGGGAGGGTGGGAGGGAGGGAGATGCAAGAGGGAAGAGATATGGGAACATATGTATATGTATAACTGATTCACTTTGTTATAAAGCAGAAACTAACACACCATTGTAAAGCAATTATACTCCAATAAAGATGTTAAAAAATAAATAAATAAATAAAACTTTGAAGCAAGAAAAAAAAAAAAAGAAAAGAAAAGAAGTTCTCAGCCTGAAAAGGCCTCTAACCTGATGTTGGGAAGTGACCTCAGGGTACATAGCAAAAGGTAAGGTGATGGAGACATAGAGATGAACTGGGAATTCTGGATCCATATAAGCACAGGAAGGAAGGAATGCCGTGTGTTTCTACCTAGTCTTGCCCTCCCCTCCCACTATTTCCTCTTGTAAAGCGAGGGAACAAAAAAAACAAACCCATACCAAACCCAACCCAAAAACACAAACAAGAAGATTAAATAGGAAATTCCAGCCAGAAGCAAGCTTGGGTTGAAGGGAAGAGGAAAGGGAGAATCCTGACCTTCCTTGGTGTCTGGGTGTCTGGCAATCCTGTTACCCTCATTCCAGAAACCTGAGTTTTCTAGTGTGCAGATGAGACAGCCCTGGTGTGTTGATATGATGCCCAGTGTGACGTGGGAAAGGGAAGACTGGCCACACACACCCCCATGATTACCATGACACCCTTGTACCAGCACCAGTTCGAAGCATCTTCACACGAGTGCAGTGACTACAACTTCAGATTACATGTCAGATAGAATTGGCCACTTCCTGTTTCAATTTATGATCTGGATAATTACCAGGACTCGTTAAGTTCTTTCTTGCTGGTTGGAGTCTTGGGCTTTCCCAACTGAATCTTAGTTTTACCAACAGTATAAAAAAAACTCTGATGAAGCTAAGTCTTTCAGGAGCTCAATCATTCTTTCCCAACCTCAAGTTTGAGAACTTTTGAGTCTAACATTTACTGCACCGTGTACACCTCTTCCCCATCTTCCTCTTCGGCCCCAGCTTGGTTCCTTGTACACCTTTCCTCTCATTCTTACCTCTCTTCCTGAGTCTACAACAGGAGATTTTGATCTAGGAATCTACAGTAGAAAATGTGATATTTTACTTGTCTGTGGTTTAATATGGATAGGAAAACATTATTGTAAGGCTCTCCTTTTACAGCTTAAATAAATAAAATACAAGGTCCAGGGGGAGTTAAATGGCTTCTCCAAGCTTACATTAGCTTCAATCCTGGGATGAAACTCATGTCTCCCAAATTCTAAGCCATTGTGCTTTCCCCTACTCCACACTGGACTCTTATAAAGTACCATCACATCCATGTTTATGTCAGGTCCACTCAGAACAGACACTCTCAACTGCAGTTCTGTAAGGAAAAGTGAACAGGGGACTCCTAACACTCAGGGGCTGTTCTGCCCTGGCTTGTGCCAACCGCTGGCTGTGAGCATGTCCACCCATCCATCCTCTGCCCCCAGTGGCTGATGACTCCTTGCAGTGGGGTTAGAGTGGCAGACCCAACACAGGAGAGCAAGTGCTGCCTATCGCTTCATAAAGGGCAACTGAATTTCAACAGATTCATTCCCCACAAAGCAAAGCAGAACATCCTGGACTTGTCCTGGGATCCTCCTTCCTCAGCCCTACACACCCCTTCTTCCTCCCTTCTCAGCTGCCTTTCTGGTCTTTCAGATTTTTGTTTTTATTTTCTTTTAAATATATTCCCCCAATAGTTTTTACTTGTTATTGTTTTCATAATTTTAATTTTTAACTTTTTATTCCATATTTCCTATTTTTAATCTTTAATCTCTTTCAGTATTTTAACTTTTTAGTTCATGGAATATTTGTATTTTGTCTTAGATTTTATCTTCTTTGCTTTTTATGTTTTTAACCTTTTACCTCATTGGTTCATAACCTGTCTTTTGTTTTAAGTCTTATCCACTTTATTTTATTATTTTAAAAAGTGTAACCTTTTACCTTTATTGGACCTGTGAGCTTACTTTTAACTTCTCTTTTACTCTTTTTTTCTCTTACCTTACACTCTATTTTTTTAATGTCTTCCTAAGTTTCTACTCTACCTTCATTTAAAAGTTTTCATTGATTTTAATATCAATATTAGTCAGCAAGAAACATGGTAGGAGAGAGTTCATACCATAAATACATTCTGAAGGTCTTTTTCCTTTGGCTTCCTACCACCACCTCTGATTTTCCCTTAAAATTACCCTAATTTTAGGAATGGCTTTTAAAACACAGCTTGCAGAAAGGAACCCTCCTACACCACTGCTGGGAATGTAAATTGATACAGTCACTATGGAGAACAGCATGGAGGGTCCTTAAAAAATTAAAAATAGAATTACCATATGACCCAGCAATCCCACTACTGGGCATATATCCAGAGAAAACTATAATTTGAAAAGATACATGCATCCCAATGTTCATTGCAGCACTATTTACAATAGCCAAGACATGGAAGCAACCTAACTGTCCATCGACAGATGAATGGATAAAGAAGATGTGGTATATATGTACAATGGAATACAACTCAACCATAAAAAAGAATGAAATAATGCCATTTGCAGCAATATGGATGGAACTAGAGATTATCATACTAAATGGAGTAAGCCAGACAGAGAAAGATAAATATCATATGATATCGCTTACAGGTAGAACCTAAAAAAGAAAAAAAGATACAAATGAACTTATTTACAAAACAGAAATAGACCCACAGACATATAAAACAAACTTATGGTTACCAAAGGGGAAAGGGGTGGGGGAGAGATAAGTTAGGAGGTTGGGATCAACATATACACAGTACTATATACAAAATAGATAACCAACAAAGACCTACTATATAGCACAGGGAACTATACTCAATATATTGTAATATGCTATAAGGGAAAAGAATCTGAAAAAGAATATATATATATATATATTCAGGTATACATATATATATACACCTGAATCACTTTGCTGTACACCTGAAACTAACACATTATAAATCACCTATACTTCAATAAAAAATATACATATATATTAAAAAAACAGAGCTCTCATGAAGGGAGTTATAAATATGGAAAGGGGAGCCTAGACTAAACCCCAGAATGCCGGATTAGAACCAGAGGTATTAGTGTGAACTCATGGCATATATATGTGTACACATACATTTACATATATACACACACGAAATATGTACACACATATGTGAAATATATCATATACACATACGTCACACACATATATTTATTTCATAACTCTGTCTGCTGGCAAAGCAATAATACCCCAGTAGCAACAACCATATCTGCTGCCCAGAGCTTGGTTTCTAAATACTACTCTCTATTAAAAGAATGAGGATTCCTTGAAGAAATGACAGCTGCTAGAGCTGAGGCAAGAAAAGTTCAAGGTGAACCTGAAATATTTTGTTGTGTCCAAGAAAACTCAAATAATGATGCAGAATGTGGAAACAACAACATTGGACCCAATTTTGAGGAGTTCCTATTGGTTAAATCTGGGACATTTTGACCATCAAAATAAACAATGATAGTAATAAATTTTAACCCATTGAATAAAAGAACACATGAATCCATTTAGGAATAAATAAATGCATATATACATGATAGAAAGTTCTTCCTTATGGTAAAATGCCAACTAATAAATGTTGAAAGAATGATAGAATTAGAAAATCACCATTTTGTACCTATCTTAGTAATAACTGACTCAGGCAAGAACCATTAACAAGTGCTAAAACTAGTGGGTAAACATTTGATGAGAAGAGGATAGATACATAGCTTCAAAATATCTGTCTACAAATAACTTATGATTTTCAAAGGGAAAAATAGTAATTTTACAACAGAGAAATCTGAAGGATACCAACTTAAACCATATGCCTTCTGCCATGAGGCACTGTGAAGAATACAATATCACTTCTGTAACATTCCTACTGAAAATACATAATCTGAACCTAACCATGAGGTAACATTAACTAAACTCAAATTAAAGGACTTTCTGCAAAATAACTGGCTTTATTCTCCCAAATATGCCAAGGCCATTGAAGATAAGGAAAGGCTAAGGAACTCTTCCATATTAAAAGAGATTTAAGAGATATGATAGTTCTTCCTGCCAAAGAAGGAGACATCACACGTCCTGTTTCCTATTTTCTGAGCTGGTCTTTGCCCTCCCTGGCTTTTCTAGGGCTTCATGGGATAATGATCACTGGATAACAGGATTTACCGGAGGAGAGGAATGAAAAAGACAACAGTTTATCCTTGCAAAATTACGTCTATGTTTAAAATCTGCACACCGTGTGGCTGATAGGGTCTTGTGCTCCGCCCGGGTGTCAGGCCGGTGCTTCTGAGGTGGGAGAGCCGAGTTCAGGACATTGGTCCACCAGAGACCTCCAGGCTGCACATAATATCAAACAGCGAAAGCTCTCCCAGAGATCTCCATCTCAACACTAAGACCCAACTCCACACAACAACCAGCAAACTACAGTGCTGGACACCCTATGCCAAACAACTAGCAAGACAGCAACACACCGCACCCATTAGCAGAGAGGCTGCCTAAAATCATAATAAGGTCACAGACACCCCAGAACACACCACCTGACAAGGTCCTGCCCACCAGAAAGACAAGATCCAGCCTCATCCACCAGAACACAGGCACCAGTCCCCTCCACCAGGAAGCCTACACAACCCACTGAACCAACCTTAGCCACTGGGGGCAGACACCAAAAGCAACAGGAATGACGAACCTGCGCCTGCAAAAAGGAGACCTCAAACACAGTAAGTTAAGCAAAATGAGAAGAAAGAGAAACACACAGCAGATCAACGAGCAAAGTAAAAACCCACCAGACCAAACAAATGAAGAGGAAATAGGCAGTCTATCTGAAAAAGAATTCAGAGTAATGATAGTAAAGATGATCCAAAATCCTGGAAATAGAATGGAGAAAATACAAGAAATGTTTAACAAGGAGCTAGACGAACTAAAGAGCAAACAAACAATGATTAACAACAAATAAAAGAAATTTAAAATTCTCTAGAAGGAATCAATAGCAGAATAACTGAGGCAGAAGAACGGATAAGTTACCTGGAAGATAAAATAGTGGAAATAACTACTGCAGAGCAGAATAAAGAAAAAATAATGAGAAGAATTGAGGACAGTCTTAGAGACCTCTGGGACAACATTAATCACACCAACATTCGAATTACAGGGGTCCGAGAAGAAGAAAGGAAAAAGAAAGTGACGGAGAAAATATTTGAAGAGATTATAGTTGCAAACTTCCCTAATATGGGAAAGGAAATAATCAATCAAGTGCAGGAAGCACAGGGAGTCCCATACAGGATAAATCCAGGGAGAAACACGCGAAGACACATATTAATCAAACTATCAAAAATTAAACACAAGGAAAAAATATTAAAAGGAGCAAGGGAAAAACAACAAATAACATACAAGGGAATCCCCATAAGGTTAACAGCTGATCTGTCAGCAGAAACTCTGCAAGCGAGAAGGAAGTGGCAAGACATATCTGAAGTGATGAAAGAGAAAAACCTACAACCAAGATTACTCTACCCAGCAAGGATCTCACTCAGATTTGATGGAGAAATTAAAACCTTAACAGACAAGCAAAAGCTAAGAGAATTCAGCATCACCAAACCAGCTTTACAACAAACGCTGAAGGAACTTCTCTAGGCAGGAAACACAAGAGAAGGAAAAGACCTACAATAGGAAACCCAAAACAATTAATGGATTAAATGCTCCCACCAAAAGACATAGGCTTGCTGAATGGATACAAAAACAAGACCCATATATATGCTGTCTACAACAGACCCACTTCAGACCTAGGGACACATACAGACTGAAAGTGTGGGGATGGAAAAAGATATTCCATGCAAATGGAAATCAAAAGAAAGCTGGAGGAGCAATTCTCATATCAGACAAAATAGACTTTAAAATAAAGAATATTACAACAGACAAAGAAAGACACTACATAATGATCGAGGGATCAATCCAAGAAGAAGATATAAAAATTGTAAATATTTATGCACCCAACATAGGACCACCTCAATACATAAGGCAAATGCTAACAGCCATAAAAGGGGAAATCGACAGTAACACAATCATAGTAGGGGACTTTAACACCCCACTTTCACCAATGGACAGCTCATCCAAAATGAAAATAAATAAGGAAACACAACCTTTAAATGATACATTAAACAAGATGGACTTAATTGATATTACAGGACATTCCAACCAAAAACAAAGGAATACACTTTCTTCTCAGTGCTCATGAACACTCTCCAGGATAGATCATATCTTGGGTCACAAATCATGCTTCAGTAAAGTTAAGAAAACTGAAATCATATCAAGCATCTTTTCTGACCACAACACTATGAGATTAGATATCAATTACAGGGAAAAAAACGTAAAAAACACAAACACATGGAGGCTAAACAATAGATTACTAAATAACCAAGAGATAACTGAAGAAATCAAAGAGGAAATCAAACAACACCTAGAGACAAATTACAATGAAAACACGATCATCTAAAACCTATGGAATGCAGCAAAAGCAGTTCTAAGAGGGAAGTTTATCGCAATACAAGCCTACCTCAAGGAACAAGCAAAATCTCGAATAAACAATCTAACCTTACACCTAAAGGAACTAGAGAAAGAAGAACAAACAAAACCCAAAGTTAGTAGAAGGAAAGAAATCATAAAGATCAGAGCAGAAATAAATGAAATAGAAACAAAGAAAACAATAGCAAAGATCAATAAAACTAAAAGCTGGTTCTTTGAGAAGATAAACAAAATTGATAAACCACTAGCCAGACTCCTCAAGAAAAAGAGGGAGAGGACTCAAGTCAATAAAATTAAAAATGAGAAAGGAGAAGTTACAACAGACACCGCAGAAATACAAAACATCCTAAGAGACTACCAGAAGAAACTCTATGCCAATAAAATGGACAACCTGGAAGAAACGGACAAATTCTTAGAAAGGTATAACCTTCCAAGACTGAACCAGGAAGAAATAGAAAATAAGAACAGACCAATCACAAGTAATGAAATTGAAACTGTGATTAAAAATTTTCCAACAAACAAAAGTCCAGGACCAGATGGCTGCACAGGCAAATGCTATCAAACATTTAGAGAAGAGCTAAAACCTATGCTTCTCAAACTCTTCCAAAATATAGCAGAGGGAGGAACACTCCCAAAGGCATTCTATAAAGCCACCATCACCCTGATACCAAAACCAGACAAAGATGTCACAAAGAAAGAAAACTACAAGCCAATATCACTGATGAACATAGATGCAAAAATCCTCAACAAAATACTAGCAAACAGAATCCAACAGCACATTAAAAGGATCATACACCATGATCAAGTGGGGTTTATCCCAGAGATGCAAGGATTCTTCAATATACGGAAATCAAGCAACGTGATACATCATATTAACAAACTGAATGAGAAAAACCATATGATCATCTCAATAGATGCAGAAAAAGCTTTCGACAAAATTCAACACTCATTTATGATAAAAACCCTCCAGAAAGTAGGCAAAGAGGGAACTTACCTCAACATAATAAAGGCCATATATGACAAACCCACAGCCAACATCATTCTCAATGGTGAAAAACTGAAACCATTTCCTCTAAGACCAGGAAGAAGACAAGGTTGCCCACTCTCACCACTATTATTCAACATAGTTTTGGAAGTTTTAGCCACAGCTATCAGAGAAGAAAAAGCAACAAAAGGAATCCAAATCGGAAAAGAAGTAAAGCTGTCACTGTTTGCAGATGACATGATGCTATATAGAGAGAATCCTAAAGATGCTACCAGAAAACTACTAGAGCTAATCAATGAATTGGTAAAGTAGCAGGATACAAAATTAATGCACAGAAATCTCTTGCATTCCTATACACTAATGATGAAAAATATGAAAGAGAAATTAAGGAAACACTCCCATTTACCACTGCAACAAAAAGAATAAAATACCTAGGAATAAACCTACCTAGGGAGACAAAAGACCTGTATGCAGAAAACTATAAGACACTGGTGAAAGAAATTAAAGATGATACCAACAGATGGAGAGATAGACCATGTTCTTGGATTGGAAGAATCAGCATTGTGGAAATGACTATACGACCCAAAGCAGTCTATAGATTCAATGCAATCGCTATCAAACTACCAATGGCACTTTTCACAGAAGTAGAACAAAAAATTTCACAATTTGTATGGAAACACAAAAGACCCCGAATAGCCAAACCAATCTTGAGAAAGAAAAACGGAGCTGGAGGAATCAGGCTCCCGGACTTGAGACTATACTACAGAGCTACAGTAATCAAGACAGTATGGTACTGGCACAAAAACAGAAATATAGATAATGGAACAGGATAGAAAGCCCAGAGATAAACCCATGCACATATGGTCACCTTATCTTTGATAAAGAAGGCAAGCATATACAGTGGAGAAAAGACAGCCTCTTCAATAAGTGGTGCTGGGAAAATTGGACAGGTACATGTAAAAGTATGAAATTAGAACACTCCTTGACACCATACACAAAAATAAACTCAAAATGGATTAAAGACCTAAGTGTAAGGCCAGACACTATCAAACTCTTAGAGGAAAACATAGGCAGAACACTCTATGACATAAATCACAGCAAGATCCTTTTTGACCCAGCTCCTAGAGAAATGGAAATAAAAACACAAATAAACAAATGGGACCTAATGAAACTTAAAAGCTTTTGCACAGCAAAGGAAACCATAAACAAGACCAAAAGACAACCCTCAGAATGGGAGAAAATATTTGCAAATGAAGCAACTGACAAAGGATTAATCTCCAAGATTTACAAGCAGCTCATGCAGCTCAATAACAAAAAAACAAACAACCCAATCCAAAAATGGGCAGAAGACCTAAATAGACATTTCTCCAAAGAAGATATACAGATTGCCAACAGACACATGAAAGAATGCTCAACATCATTAATCATTAGAGAAATGCAAATTAAAACTACAATGAGGTATCATCTCACACCGGTCAGAATGGCCATCATCAAAAAATCTAGAAACAATAAATGCTGGAGAGGGTGTGGAGAAAAGGGAACACTCTTGCACTGTTGGTGGGAATGTAAATTGATACAGCCACTATGCAGAACAGTATGGAGGTTCCTTAAAAAACTACAAATAGAACTACCATACGACCCAGCAATCCCACTACTGGGCATATACCCTGAGAAAACCATAATTCAAAAAGAGTCATGTACCAAAATATTCATTGCAGCTCTGTTTACAATAGCCAGGACATGGAAGCAACCTAGGTGTCCATCATCGGATGAATGGATAAAGAAGATGTGGCACATATATACAATGGAATATTACTCTGCCATAAAAAGAAATGAAATGGAGGTATTTGTAATGAGGTGGATGGAGTTAGAGTCTGTCATACAGAGTGAAGTAAGTCAGAAAGAGAAAAAGAAATACAGTATGCTAACACATATATATGGAATCTAAGGGAAAAAACAAAAGGTCATGAAGAACCTACTGGCAAGATGGGAATAAAGACACAGACCTACTAGAGAATGGACTTGAGGATATGGGGAGGGGGAGGGGTGAGATGTGACAGGGTGAGAGAGTGTCATGGACATATATACACTACCAAATGTAAAATAGATAGCTAGTGGGAAGCAGCCGCATAGCACAGGGAGATCAGCTCGGTGCTTTGTGACCACCTAGAGGGGTGGGATAGGGAGGGTGGGAGGGAGGGAGATGCAAGAGGGAAGAGATATGGGAACATATGTATATGTATAACTGATTCACTTTGTTATAAAGCAGAAAGTAACACACCATTGTAAAGCAATTATACTTCAATAAAGATGTTAAAAAAAAGAAAAAAAAAGCTATATATAAAATGGATAAACAACAAGGATTTACTGTATAGCACATGGAACTATACTCAATATTTTGTAATAACCTATATGAGAAAAGAATTTGAAAAAGTATATATATATAACTGAACCTCTTTGCTGTACACCTGAAACTAACACAACATTGTAAATCAACTATACTTCAATTAAAAAAATACAGAAAAAATAAAATAAATAAATAAGCAACAAGGATCTATTGTACAACGCAGGGAATATAGCTAACATTTTATAATAACTGTAAATTGGAACATAACCTTTAAAAATTGTGAATCACTATGTTGTACACATGAAACTTATATAATATCGTAAATCAACCATACCTCAATTAAAGAAAAAGGATGTAAATTCAATGAAAAAAAAAAAAAGACAGTATGGTACTGGCACAAAAACAGAAATATAGATAATGGAACAGGATAGAAAGCCAAGAGATAAACCCATGCACATATGGTCACCTTATTTTTGATAAAGGAGGCAAGAATATACAATGGAGAAAAGAGAGCCTCTTCAATAAGTGTTGCTGGGAAAACTGGACAGCCTCATGTAAAAGAATGAAATTAGAACACTCCCTAACACCATACACAAAAATAAACTCAAAATGGATTAAAGACCTAAATGTAAGGCCAGACACTATAAAACACTTAGAGGAAAACATAGGCAGAACACTCTATGACATAAATCACAGCAAGATCCTTTTTGACCCACCTCCTAGAGAAATGGAAATAAAAACAAAAATAAACAAATGGGACCTAATGAAACTTAAAAGCTTTTGCACAGCAAAGGAAACCATAAACAAGATGAAAAGACAACCCTCAGCATCGGAGAAAATATTTGCAGATGAAGCAACTGGCAAAGGATTAATCTCCAAAATTTACAAGCAGCTCATGCAGCTCAATATCAAAAAAACAAACAACCCAATCCAAAAATCGACAGAAGACTTAAATAGACACTTCTCCAAAGAAGATATACAGATCCCCAACAAACACATGAAAGGATGCTCAACATCACTAATCATTAGAGAAATGCAAATCAAAACTACAATGAGGTATCACCTCATACCAGTCAGAATGGCCATCATCAAAAAATCTACAAACAATAAATGCTGGAGAGGGTGTGGGGGAAAGGGAACCCTCTTGAACTGTTGGTGGGAATGTAAATTGATACAGCCACTATGCAGAACAGTATGGAGGTTCCTTAAAAAACTACAAATAGAACTACCATACGACCCAGCAATCCCACTACTGGGCATATACCCTGAGAAAACCATAATTCAAAAAGAGTCATGTACCACAAGGTTCACTGCAGCTCTATTTACAATAGCCAGGACATGGAAGCAACCTAAGTGTCCATCAACAGATGAATGGGTAAAGAAGATGTGGCACATATATACAATGGAATATTACTCAGCCATAAAAAGAAACGAAATTGAGTTATTTATAGTGAGGTGGATGGACCTGGAGTCTGTCATACAGAGTGAAGTAAGTCAGAAAGAGAAAAATAAATACCATATGCTAGCACATATATATGGAATCTAAAAAAAAAAAAAAATTGTTCTGAAGAACCTAGGGGCAGGACAGGAATAAAGACACAGACGTAGAGAATGCACTTGAGGACACGGGGAGGGGGAAGGGTAAGCTGGGACGAAGTGAGAGAGTGGCATGGACTTATATATACTACCAAATATAAAATAGGTAGCTAGTGGGAAGCAGCTGCATAGCACAGGGAGATCAGCTCAGTGCTTTGTGACCGCTACAGGGGTGGGATAGGGAGGGTGGGTTGGAAACGCAAGAAGGAGGAGATATGGGGTATATGTATATGTATAGCTGATTCACTTTGTTATAAAGCAGAAACTAACACACCATTGTAAAGCAATTATACTCCAATAAAGATGTTAAGAAAGAAAAAATAAATAAATAAAAGGCATTCACGGAAATAAATAAATAAATAAATATTATTGGCATCCCTAAAAAAAAAAAGAGAGAGAGACATGATAGCTAAAGGCAATGTGTGATCCTGGTTTGGATCCTGGGAGGGTGGGGGCGGGGGGAGGGCTATAAAGTACATTATGGGGACAATTGAAAAATTTTAACCTGGGCTGTGAATTAGATAATAATAATATATGAACATTAAACGTTCTGATTTTGATTATTGTGTTGAGATTATGTAAAAGAATGACTTTGTTTCTAGGAAGTCACACTGAAGTATTCAAGGATAAAAGTCTATGATATCTCACTAGCTACATCAGGGACATTTGGGGCATCAAAATAGATAATGATAGTAATGAATTATAACCAAGTAAATAGAAAGAAGAACCCATGAGTCCGTATAGATATAAATACATACATAAAAGGAAATGGAAGGCTCTTTTTTAGAGAATTATTCTCCAATTGTTCAGAAAGAGTATGTGTGAGTGAGAGCACACACACAAATGACAAAACAAGTAGGGAAATTGTAACAACTGTTGAGTCTCAGTAAGGGAGAGTTTGAAAGCAGTGTGCCAACAGCTGGCACTCAGATGGGAAGGAAGGTAGGCTGATTGTGGGAAGGCGCTGGATGGATTGAATCTTCACTTCATTTCACTTTACTCTTATGGGAGAAAAACAGTAGAGGATTCTTTTCTGTACTCCATACTCGAGCTACCCTCTAATACATTTCTTTCCAGATTGTTTCATGTCCCTCCTCAGCAAGGTCAAAGGAGCAGAAGTCAAACTCTTGGAGAGTTCACTGCCTTCTTCATGAGAGTTATGCTGGCCAGACCGGGGACTATTTCAACGGTTTAAAAAAACATCAACACATATGGACAATTAATCTCCGATAAAGGAGGCAAGAATATACAATGGAGAAAAGACAGTCTCTTCAGCAAGTGGTGCTGGGAAATTTGGATAGCTGCATGTAAATCAATGAAGTTAGAATACAACCTCACACCATACACAAAAATAAATTCAAAATGGCTTGAAGACTTAAATATAAGACAAGAGACCATAAAACTCCTTAAAGAACACATAGGCAAAACATTGACATAAATCGTACAAATGTTTTCTTAGGTCAGTCTCCCAAGGCAATAGAAACAAAAGCAAAAATAAACAAATGGGACCTAATGGAGCTTATCAGCTTTTGCACAGCAAAGGAAACCATAAACAAAACGAAAAGACAACCTACGGACTGGGAGAAAATATTTGCAAATGATGTGACTTAATTTCCAAAATATACAAACAGCTCATACAATTCAATAACAAAATAACCAACAGCCCAATCAAAAAATGGGCAGAAGACGTAAATAGACATTTCTCCACAGAAGACAAACAGATGGCCAGTAGGCACATGAAAAGATGCTCATTATTGCTAATTATTAGAGAAATGCAAATCAAAACTACAATGAGGTACCACCTCACACCAGTCAGAATGGCCACCATTAAAAAGTCCACAAATTATAAATGCAGGAGAGGGTGTGGAGAAAAGGGAACCCTCTTACACTTTGATGGGAATGTAAGTTGGTGCAGCCACCATGGAAAACAGTATGGCAGTTCCTCAAAAAACTAAAAATAGAGTTGCCATATGATGCAGCGATTCCACTCCTGGGCATATGCCTAAACAAAACTATCATTCAAAAAGATACATGCACCCCTATGTTCAAAGCAGCACTATTTACAATAGCCAAGACATGGAAACAACATAAATGTCCATCAACAGATGAATGGATAAAGAAGATGTGGTATATATACACACGTATACAATGGAATATTACTCAGTCATTAAAAATAATGAAATAATGCCACTTGCATCAACATGGGTGGACCTAGAGATTATCATACTAAGCGAAGTAAGTCAGACAGAGAAGGACAAATACCATAAGATATCACTTATATGTGGAATCTAAAATATGACACAAATGAACATATCTATGAAACAGAAACAAACTCACAGACTAGAGAACAGAGCTGTGGTTGCCAAGGGGAGGGGGTTGGGGGAGCGAACACCCTCAGGAGTTTGGGATTTTAGCAGATGCAAACCATTATATACAGAATGGATAAACAACTAGGTCCTACTGTATAGCACAGGAAACTATATTCAGTATCCTGTGATAAACCATAATGGAAAAGAATATGAAAAAAATACATATATGTATAAATTAGTCACTTTGCTGTATGGCAAAAATTAACACAACATTGTAAGTCAACTGTACTTCAATAAAAATTTTTAAAAAATCACCAACCCTGCCTTTTCTGGTCAGTTGCATTAGGCAACACAGGTCCATACAGGAAATCAGGAAAGCCTGTTTCAATCCAGATCACAGGCCAATGTAATCCCTTGGAATATTTCTCAGTATACAAGACGGTGGCTGACACAGGCTGTCTTACATCCACTGTCTGGCTTCTTCAAGGAGAAGATGTATAGAATGAATGTGTCCTGAAGGACAAGTCAGTCAAAGTTGAGAACCTTGGTTTTAGTGACAGTGTACCTTTCTGCCCCATAACTCTTGTTAGATCCTCTCGTAGAATTCCAGTGAGGGTCATTGTACCATCTTTCACACCCAATTCCAGGAAGTAATTTTCCCCTTGACTGAAGAATGAGACCCTCGGGCCACCCAAGCCCACTGCTATCAGACACCAACCACACTCTCTGGGGAAATTCTTGACTCCTTGAGTAAATGACTCAGCACTGAGCCCCACTCTGGTACCAGTGCCCTGACCCAGAAAATTCCAAGCGCTCCCTAATTCCAGGAATTGGTTGATGCTCTACCTTGGACTGGACGAGCTTGACTTGCCAGATATGGGAAAAGCCAGCTCACCTGAGAAAAGAATTTTACTGGGTGATATGCACTAGGTCTTCAGTTGTTTCTCTTTGGGCTTGGCAAGGTTCCTAGTGTTTGCTCCTTAATGAATAAGTCTTCTCCTGGAAACACAGTAGTGTGGCAAAAGTAAGGAATTCAATGTGTTGGCTTTTTAAAATGCTCGTAAGAAATCTCAGTTTTAAGACATTAATCTCTCCATATTAGTAATCTAAAGTTGAACAACTGTTAGAGGAGAAAAGAGGAACAATATATATATAGCCTCAAAATATTGCTCCACACATAATATTTATTAGTTACAAAGGGGAAAGCAGTAAGTTTACAATGGAGACATCTGAATAACACCAACTCAAACACACGCTTCCTGACATGATGCACTAAGGAGAATGCAGTAACGGTTAGCGAGAACGAGTGAAAGACTCCTTCCTCTTACCTCTGGCCTGCTCCTAAGCTCCATCACTCATGTGGCTGGAACCTCTTCTTTCCAGCCCTCATTAATTCCTTTGGAAGCTGGACATGATTTCTTTTAACACCTTTCCTACACCCACTCTACCAACCTCCAAAGTTCACATTGTTTGCTCTCCATACGGTCTTTTTGTGATGTTGTTTAAATCTCAAATTACTCTGTGTCTTCCATGGCAGGGTAGCTTATCTCTAAGATGCTGAACACCAGACCTTGCAGTAAGAGCAAGGAGACTGCCAGGAATCATTTAGGAGTGGATGGGTTAATTTCCTATGGGGTAAGGGCATTCCTTTAAAGGCTCACTAAAATTCATTACAAATAGAATTTGGTGGTACTAAGAGGTAGCTCATGGGAGTCATTAAAGAAAAATTTTTTTATCTGTCTGCCCCCAAAGTTATTATATTAGAGCTCAGTCTTGTCTAATTACTATCTTTGAAGTTAACATTTAGGACCAAGTGGAAAGAGCCAGCTTTCCCAAAGTTTTAAGTCTAAGTATATCCATCCTGGAGTCAGTCTATACTCATATTTTTCTGGGCTCGTTAGGAAGACTGGGGATGAAGAGTAAGTTAAGGGACTTTCACCTTCTACTGGTGGTCTGTTGCCATCTTATGACCTTTCAGAACTTTGCCTCAAAGCCTGAAGGAAGAAATTTCTTTGCTCCCCTCCTACCAGTTGGTTGCTAATCACTTCAAACCTGCTTCATCCACACTGGGTCTCAACTACATGGGACTTTCCCTCCCAGTGCCTATTAGATACAAACTAAAGAGAGCTAGGGATTGCAGGACAAGAAAACCAAAACAAGATGAAACAAACAAAACTGTAAAACTTATATCATGATAATCAGAAGAATTATCTGGGAATTTTCGAAACCTAAATAGTACTATAAGCTTCTTATCACATTAAAAAGTACTCTATAATCAATCTATGTTGTAAGATCTGTTTGACCATTAGATGTGGAAATGAGAGCAGATTCTGAGACATTGTTATTAGAGCTATGAATTTGATGAATAAGGTTGTGGAAGTCCAGGTCTTGGTTAACTGCTGAGAAGTTTGTCTTCCCAATTCTATAAACCCAGGTGACTTAATCTGTCTTGTTGGGTCTAGGTGATGCTCCCCTGTATTGAACAACTGATTTGTGAAAATAAATCTAACCAAATAAAGTACCTAGGAAATTTTCTGGCCCCAAACTATTAATGAACTGCTTGGAAGGGTGTGCTCAGGTCCCTACTTGTATATATCTTTATTATTTCTACTACTATACTACCACCCAGCTAAAACCATTGTGAACTCCATCACAGTTTTTAAAAGGGCAAATTTACTATTCCAAAATTACAGAATCAGAGTGTTAGCAAAGCTAGTCCCCAAGAGCAATCACCCAAAGGTGGTGGTATCCTCCAGGTACACATGTCCCAGGATCAAGGAGGAGACCATTTTCTTGAGCATCATTGCTGAGACCCTGGAAATCCATATGGGCACTGACTGCTGGAAGGGTGCCACTTTGCAGCAGGACTACCCCAACCCTGACTGCCAAGAAACCAAGGAGAAGCAAGAAATGCTTCTAGGCTTTCCACTGCTCTCCAACTTCCACTCCCACCCAATCAACCTGTGTAAGCTTCCTATTAGACAACTGTAGCTAAATATTATGCTTCTGCAGTATCAAAAGCTAAGGTCACAGAGAACTTGCATGCTGAAAGAACCCAGCTAAAGAGAGCTGCAAGTTATGATCACAGAAGAGGATGCTACCAATAGCAGTATGGCTATTTCCTTCTTGATAAATTCCCAGCAAGCCAATATCTTATGCAGAAGGAGGTGGCCTTTGAGCATAATTATTCCACTATTGATCATTGACAAACTCTGTATTAACTTGTAAGGAAATATCTTTGGAGTTACACAGGATTGTATGTGTTCTTTTTAGATTTCTTTATATTTCAGTAGACAGGAATTGATTATGGATGGAGATCACAAGATCAATACACTATTGACCCTCATTACTGATGCTTAATGAGAACCTGCTCCTTAACCCACTGTCAGAGTTAGGATCTATAACTGATCAAGTGGAAATTGCATGAAAGAGATGCCAGTGTTGTTTTTACTTTGTATATTCATACCATTCTCCACTGGGCTGGATATGTGCCTTGTTATGGAATAAAGAAGGAATAACATTCTCACATACAGACCCTGTTCTGTCATCATTTGGAATATAGTGGCCTGCTATAAAATTTCTGCCACAAAGAAGGGCTACATACAGGTCAATTATTCTAAAATAAAGTCATAATTTTGGGTAGGCATCTCCATAACATTTGAATTCAGGAGCCAATCTACCTGGGTTTGAATCCCAGCTCTGCCACTAGTTTCATTACTAGTTGCATGACTTATCTGTAAGGTGGGGATGGTAACAGCATCTGCCTCGTGTGATTGTTCTGAAGGTTAAATAAGTTAGTTACATGAAGTGCTTCGAACAGAACATACAAAACATAGTAAACTCCATGTAAGCGTTAGTTGTGAACATTGTTATTTGACTGGAATGCAGTACAGTCATTTATCCAGTACAGTAAGTTAACTCATTTAGGTAACTATACCTAGACATCTTTTAATAACCCATTTATGTCCAAGGTGATAGTTTACAATATCTGATTTAATTTTTTCCCAAACTAAAATTCGTGCAGCCATTGGGACATTGACCACCCTTTTGATTAGGCACTGCTACGCACCCAAAGCTACTCAAAGAGAGATGCTTGGTCATGTCCTCAAGTACTTTTTGGCCCATGTGGGAGCAAAGTGCTCTTCTTTTTACTCTCGAGTTTTAAAAATACTTAAGTACGTGGCTGTATTCCAGTTACTGCTCATAGAGCATCACCTCATATTCACTGCTCTCAAAATTTATCAAAAAATCAACTGTAAAAGCATTACTTATAAAAGTTTGCCTGGAGGATATGCATTCCTCAAAATGATAAATCATCATCATCATCATCCTCCTCTAAGAATCTTATTACGTTTATTGTTCTTTTCATTAAGAGTATCCTCTCAAAAGTGATTCAAGGAGAAATTTCTTTTTGGTCTCAGAATCAGAAATGATAATAAATGTTAATGTTTATTGAGTGTCACCAAGAACCCATTACTTTTCAAAGTACTTTATGTGTATTAACTCATTTAATCTGTGAAACACTTCTATGAGTAGATACATAATTATCTTTTTTTACAGGTGAGAAAACTGAAAAACAAAGAGATTAAGTAACTCATCCAAATTTACATAGCTAGTAAATTGTAGAGTTTAGAACTCAGGTATTCCATCTCCAAGAAATAGTCTCTAAACCTCCACCCTATACTGCCTCTTAGAAAATTTGTTCTGGTCCTGAACAGCTAGTTTGATCTTGTCTCATTGATTTTTCTGAATCAAAAACTGATTTGAATTCATTGTTAGGAACTTCAGAGCTAAATTTCTAGCCACATAAGAGATCTTATGGCATAAATTTTACATCACAATATAAATTTTAACTTTTTTATTTTTTTATATTCTTCCTTTGTCCCACCATCCTTATCCACTTACAAAAATCATGTATGCCTAATATCAAAACCTGTCCAGAACAGTAAGGAAAGGAACATCGCAAGCCAGTCTTACTCATGAACATAGATGCAAAAATATTAAAAAACATTGGCAAACTGATTTAAGCAATGTAAAAAAAAACATATAATAACCAGATTGGTTTTATCTCAGGAACACAAGAATGATTTATCATTAAAAAACATGTGAATAGGGACTTCCCTGGTGGAGCAGTGCTTAAGACTCCACGCTCCCAATGCAAGGGGCCCAGGTTCGATCCCTGGTCAGGGAACTAGATTTCACATGCATGCCGCAACTAGGAGTTTGCATGCCAAAACTAAGGAGCCGGCGAGCCACAACTAAGTAGCCTGCGAGCCGCAACTAAGGAGCCCACTGGCTGCAACTAAGACCCGGCACAACCAAATAAATAAATATATATATATATATATATATATATTTTTTTTAAATGTGAATAATGAAATTCATCATACAAATTCAATGAGAAAAATCACATAATTACCTGAAGCCATGCAAGGAAAAAAATGTATAATAAAATATAGCATCCATTCATAATATTTTTTTAAATCTTAACAAACTTGGAATAGAAGGGAACTTCTTTCCCTTCTATTAATAAAGGGATTTTAAAGATAAACCTACAGCACATAGCACATTAATGTTGAAATATTGAAAATATTCCCTTTGAGATCAAGACAAGTGTTACCATTACCTCTCTTTCTATTCAACACTGTACTGTACCTGGCCAACAGAGAAATGCAAGATAGAGAAGTTAAACCATCATTATCTGGTGATGATATGACTACGTATATAGAAAGTAAAGCTCTACAGGTAAATTACTAGAATTAATATGAATCAATATGCAAAAATCAATTGCATTATACATATCAATAAAAAAAATAAGAATCAATGTGTTTAAAAGATACCATTTAAAAAATATTTATGGAGAAAAATTATAAACCATATTTAAACCCATTTTTAAAAGCCTAAATAAAAGTAGAGATATACCAGGTTCATGGGTTGAAAAACTCAATAATTCAAAGATGTTGATGTTTCCCAAATTGAGGTCATCTCAATCAAAATCCCAACCTTTTGTTTGTGATACTTCACAAGAGGATTCTAAAATTTATATGGAAATACAAAAGGCCAAGAAGAGACAAAATCCTATTGATAAAGGGCACGGTGAGGTAACCTGTTCTACCAGATATTAAGACTTTTTATAAACTATAGACTCGGGACAGTGTAGTATTTGTGCAGGAACAGACAGATCAATCAAATTAAATAATGATTCCAAAAACGGTCCCATACACATATTGATGTTTGATGTCTGACATAGCTGGCTGTGTAAAGCAGTTAAGAAAAAAAGGACTTTTTATTACTGGTGCTGGGACAATTATCCACATGGAAAAATGTAAAAATTGGACTCCTACCACACACAAATGCTCCAGAATTTAACTCCATAATTAAAGTACCAAAAGCAAATGGTAAAATATAAAACTTTAGATGAAAATATAGGAAAATATTTTAATTACCCATGGATAGAAAAAACATTTGTAAATAAGGCCAAAAGCATAAACTATAAAGTTAAAGCTCAATAAATTTGACTGCATTAAAATTAAGGACTTCTGGGACTTCCCTGGTGGTACAGCGGTTAAGAATTCGCCTGCCAATGCAGGAGACTCGGGTTCAAGCCCTGGTCTGGGAAGATCCCACATGCCATGGAACCACTAAGGCTGTGTGCCACAACTACTGAAGCCCGCATGCCTAGAGCCCGTGCTCCACAGCAAAGAGAAGCCACCGCAATGAGATGCCCACGCGCCACAACGAAGAGTAGCCCCCGCTCACCACAACTAGAGAAAGCCCGCGCACAGCAACAAAGACCCAATGCAGCCAATAAATAAATAAATAATAAAATTAAGGACTTCTATTTATAAAAAATCCTATAATAAAGAAGAAAAGATGTCATAAAATTGGGGCAATTCATATAAGCCACAAAAGAATCATGACCAGAACATACAAATAACTCATATGAATTAATTTTTTTAAAAAGCAAACAACTGAGAAAAGAGTTTGACTAGGCACTTCCACAAAAGAGGAAATCTGAATGACCTACAAACGTATGAAAGGATGCTCAGTTTCATTAGCAATCAAGGAAACACAAATTAAACTACAATGAATTATAATTTTATACCTATAAGACTGACAAAAAATGTAAAAGTCTTTAAATTTAAATTTTCAAATAATATGCATTGGTGAGAATATAGAGCAAAAGGACTCCTCACCCACTGCAGGTGAGAGGGAAATTGGAGCAGTCACTTTGGAAAATGGTTTAACATAATCTAGTATGGAAAGGTGGTGAACTCAAACACCACAAGATTCTTATATATAGGCACAGAACTGGCTTTGTTGGGGAAACTTAAAGCAGACAGCAAACCATGCTTGGTTCACTGTTAGCTCAGTCTCCCACAAAGAAGTATGAAGGGCCAGGGTACCACTAGATGCACAAGGAAGCTCTACTCCAGAGGCAGGAGCCCATGAGAATGGCCTTGCTAATGGGTGGAACGAGGGGTGGGCATGGGGTTTGGTCAGTGTCAAGCAATCTGAATTTTTTTTTCTTTAAATTTTTAAATTTTGTACACAATTTTAAAGGTTACTTTTCATTTACAGTTATTATGAAATATTGTCTATATTCCCTGTGTTGTATAATACATCCTTGACAAATGTTACACCCAATAGTTTGTATCTCCCACTCCCCTATCCCTAAATTGCCCCTCCCTTTCTCCCCACTGGTAACCACTAGTTTGTTCTCTATACCTGTGAGTCAAGCAATCTGAATTTTTTTTTTTTTAATTTATTTTTTGGCTGCGTTCGGTCTTCGTTGCTGCACGCGGGTCTTCTCTGGTTGTGTCGAGTGGGGGCTACTCTTTGTTGCGGTGCGCAGGCTTCTCACTGCGGTGGCTTCTCTTGTTGCAGAGCACAGGCTATAGGCGCACAGGCTTCAGTAGTCGCAAGCACGCAGGCTCAGTAGTTGTGGCTCACGGGCTCTAGAGCACAGGCTCAGTCGTTGTGGCGCACGGGTTTAGTTGCTCCGCGGCATGTGGGATCTCCCCGGACCAGGGCTCGAACCTGTGTCCCCTGAATTGGCAGGCAGATTCTTAACCACTGCGCCACAAGCAATCTGAATTTTAGATGCCAGCTATTCAGTGAGTTATCTGGCAACATCACTGCCACGTTTCCCATGACCTTATGGGAGACTGGGTGAAAGCACAGCCCCTCCTTCTGGGTTAAGGGGGAGCTTCTGATTCCAGCTCCCTTGAGGCTGGGCAACCTGATCCCCAAGCACATTTATCAGACAATCACACTTGTCTCTTCCCAACTAGTAAAGTTGACCATGTGCTCTACAACCCATTAATTTCACTCCTAAGTATATACCCTAGGGAATCTCTTATACATATACAATAATACTCACAGCTGCATTGCTTATAATAGCAAAAAATGGAAATAACCCAAATATCAATAGTAGACTGGATAAATAAATCGTGGTATATTCAAATACGGGAATACTACAGAATAGAGAAAATGAATGAAATTCAGTTATATGTATCAATATTTTAAAATCTCAATAACATAATATTTAGAATAAGAAATCAATTATAGAATTCAAAAAAGGCAAAACAAAAGTATATATTATTTAGGGATATACTTATAAATGGTAAAATTATAAAGAAAAGCAATGGAATAATCATCACAAAATGATAGTTTTAATATGATTACATTATAATATTATTAATAATATGAATATTATTAATGTATAAGAGATTTGGTGGAGAAGCGGGGGTGGGGATACAGTTGTAGAAGGACCCAAAGGGCGCTTCTAAGACACTGTCAGTGCTCTTTATCTTAACATGAGTGATTGATGCACAAGTGTTTGCTTCATTATTATTCTTTTAACAGTACATATACATTTTTACACTCTTCTATTAATTAAGATACTTCACAATTTAAAAAGCAGAGAAAAGAAGTTACAAGTACATGAAAAACAAAGACAAAACTTTGAGCAGACTTCAAGTATTATCCTTGGGATAAAGTTCTCAGAACATTATTGCTAAGTCAAAAGGCATGAACACTTTGGAAGGGTCAACATTTATACACACTTCAGCAGTACCCCTTACTTTAAGCTTTATTTTATTATGTATGCATTTATGTAAATTGCCTTCACTCTTCTGCATCACTATGAAGCCTGAATAAACCAATAATAAGTTGAGGTGCGAGTAGATGCAGGGAACAGAGCCCTGTTGCCTGTGTGGTGTTTTTCCCAGCAGAAACATAGATTTCCAAGGAGACATGCAAACGTGATGGGGGTGTTATCCCAGGATCACAGATCTGGAGCCTTCTTCATGACTCTATGTAAGGGACCAGAAACTCTTTTCACCTTCAGCCTGTGAATACCCTTCTCGGCTTTCCTGCCTGTCCATAGCTGGAGGCCATTTCAGGCCATCTAATACCAGCTTTCCTATCCACCTGGAACTCACTGCAGCCTTTTCCTATTTGTGCGTGAGATTCTTTATCAGCTCAACTTGATCGAAGTGCCAAGTGACTTCAAAACCACTGGTAGCTCTCAGCAAAAAGCCTAACATAAACATCCTAAGAAATACTTCCTTTTTTCAGAGGCTTTGCAGGGTGTGAAAATAAATATTGACTGGGCCTGGGAAGAAATCAATCTCCCCTGCTACAAACACCACAGGAAAAGCAGAAGGCTCTGCAGCTCCCATGTCCTCGGTTTATGTTGTCCCAGAGACCGCCCTGCTGATGCCCCATTGCACTCTTCCCATCTCTAGCAGAGCCCTTCCCAAGCAGAGGGAAATACTTGTCTCTATGCCTGTCTCCCTCCTTCCCCATTTGACTGTGTCTTGCGCATCTTTTATCCTCAGCACCAGCATGGTGCTGGTACCTATAATGGACTCTACTGCTGAAAGAAATCACCCTCAAAGACCAGTAGCACCCCACTCTTTTTACCCAAGGGAAAACGTGGGTCCAGATTGGCAAAGAAACATGTTCAAAGCCACAGAGAGGGTGGTAAGAGGTAGAATCGTTAGTCTTCTGAATCCCATTCCCATTTATTGCCAAGGCATGAAGGTTTCAGTAACAGCTGTATTGTATACTAGTTCTTGGACTCCTCAAGTCTTCATCTCTGCCCTGGCAGAAACAAAATGAGCTAATTAAATGCTTGCCACCAGCTTATTTTGGAAACTTCATGGAGTGTGTGAAAGCCTGAATGAAATTCAGGCCACTCTTGATTATTTCAAATGTGGAGGAAATCATCCAAGCATGGGAAGAAGGTGAGGAAGCTAAACCCGTGGCTGAGGGTTATTAATATTGTAATGCTTTTGCTTATTGGTGCAGAAAAGCAACCCTTGGCTATATAAGGGACTAAAGCTTTAAGGCTATCATGGAGGAGAGTAAATAGAATCCTTCAAGGTTGAAGAAGAGTCCAACCAAATACTCTATCTAATTGCTTTGGAATAACCAAGAGCACCCTGCTTACTGTGCGAGAAAGAAAATCAATGGACTGTATTTAGAGGAAACTAAAGGCACAATTGGGTCATTCTCTGTGGGGCTAGTCGAGAGTGGAACCTCGGTGCAGACCCCCAGAGGGGAGGCAATTAAGTGAAAAGAAGTCCATGCTGCCTAAAACAATCTAACTCATAAATATAAAATAGTTCATTGCAAAACTTAAAGGCTTCCAGGGGATCTGCAGAACTCCTCATTGTTGAGAGCTTTTATGAGCTCTGTGAACCTTCCCTGACCCTTCCCTCCAGCACATACCCCAGTAACGTGTGATTTAATCCAGTGTTAACACTGATAAGGCTTCGGGGTCACAGCATTAGTCTCAGTCACAGAGATTTCTGGGAGCCAAATTAAATCTCTCCTATTTCTCATGAAGAAAGTCCTCTTAGGCTTTCAGTCCAGAGCTTTGCATGCCCAGCTTTTGAACTTTCCTGTCCAAAATTACTGACATGGTAATTTCCATCACATGGTGAAATCACTTCCGAGAACAAAAGATGCTTTGGAGAAATACGTGTCATTCTTCAATAGCTGGACTGACCCAGACCAATCAGACTTAGAAACACCTGGCCTTGAGCTATGGTTGTTCCAACCCATCACCTCTCTGTATGTACCTTTTAGTGGCAATATTTAGGAAATCACTAATATCTGTGAGAGCCTCAAGCTGGGATTCAGGTGGACATTTAAACAAGGCAAATTATATGTTACAAAATAAGTTATGGATCAAGCTATTTCCAATACAGTGTCAAATTAAATGATTCTAAAAACACTTTAAAATTAAGTAAAGTAGAGCTCTTTTGCAATACGGATTTTCAGTGGCCAGTATTAATGCATTCTCTGTTAGCAAAAAAAAAAAAAAAAAAGGGTAAAAGGGAGGGGGAAAGTATAATTCATTCTCTGTTAGCAAAAGAAAGTGTAACTTGATTTGTGGATTATTCTAAAGTCTGCCAAAACATGGCTCATCCTTCCCTTGGAGCTTTTCATTCAGTCCACTGGCCATCAAACCCAGGAACCCCTGCTCTATAATCTGTTGGATCTTCTCCCTCCTCATGTCCTTCCAGCTGCTGGCAGGAGCCTCTGTCTGGTGCCCTTGCTCCACCTCAGGCCTCCGCACACCTCCTGACTTTACGTCTTCTCAAACTCTCTGTTGCCTAGAGACAAAGTCCAAACTCTTCAGCAGCACCCGTGACCCCTCTCAAGACCCCTTGTCTACCCTCCAGCCTCACCTCTGTCTGCCCTCCAGCATCCAATGCTCTGGCTGAGCTAGAGTCCCCTTTCCTCCAACAGGTCTGGCATTTTATGTCTCTGTCTTTTTTCTACAAGACTCTGCCTAAAGTAACTTTTCCTTGCTCTTTTACCAGAAAAAATTCTACTTATTCAACACCCTGCTCCTCAATACTTCTTGACACTTCCTCCTTCCCTCTCTTCTGAACTTCCACTGTTTTCTAGAACATATCAGTTACATGTTTATCATCCCAGGTGTTGGGTTGGCCAAAAAGTTCATTTGGTTTTCCCGTAAGATGGCTCTAGTAGCGCTTAGTTGTCTTTAACTTCATTCGAAACAATTTTGTTAGATTGTATTGTGATAGCTGTCATATCAGCGTGCATTTAAAAAAAACTTACCAAAATTGGTGAATTTCTGTGTAGCCATTTTAATATTGAAGATGGAAGAAAAAAGCAACATTTTCGGCATATTATGCTTCATTATTTCAAGAAAGGTAAAAACGCAACCGAAACGCAAAAAAAAGATTTGTGCAGTGTATGGAGAAGGTGCTGTGACTGATCGAACGTGTCAAAAGCGGTTTACAAAGTTTCGTGCTGGAGATTTCTCGCTGGACGATGCCCCATGGTCAGGTAGACCAGTTGAAGTTGATAGTGATCAAATCGAGACATTGAGAGCAATCAACAATAAACCACGCGGGAGATAGCCGACACACTCAAAATATCCAAATCAAGCGTTGAAAATCATTCTCACCAGCTCGGTTATGTTAATCGCTTTGATGTTTGGGTTCCACATAAGCTGAGCAAAAAAAACCTTCCTGACCGTACTTCCACACGTGATTCTCTAAACAGAACGAAAAGTTCCACTTTTAAAACAAATTGTGACAGGCAATGAAAAGTGGATATTGTACAGTAATGTGGAATGGAAGAGATCGTGGGGCAAGCGAAATGAACCACCACCAACCACACCAAAAGCCGGTCTTCATCCAAAGAAGGTGATGTGTATATGGTAGGATGGAAGGGAGTCCTCTATTATGAGCTCCTTCTGGAAAACCAAACGATTAATTCCAACAAGTACTGCTCCCAATTAGACCAACTGAAGGCAGTGCTCGATGAAAAGCATCTGGAATTAGTCAACAGAAAATGCATAATCTTCCATTATGATAACACAAGACCGCATGTTTCTTTGATGACCATGCAAAAACTGTTACAGCACGGCTGGGAAGTTCTGATTCATCTGCCGTATTCACCAGACATTGCAACTTTGGATTTCCATTTATTTCAGTCTTTACAAAATTCTCTTAATGGAAAAAGATTTCAATTCCCTGGAAGACTGTAAAAGGCACCTGGAACAGTTCTTTGCTCAAAAAGATAAAAAGTTTTAGGAAGATGGAATTATGAAGTTGCCTGAAAAATGGCAGAAGGTAGTGGAACAAAACAGTGAATACGTTGTTCAACAAAGCTCTTGGTGAAAATGAAAAATTTGTCTTTTATTTTTACTTAAAAACCAAAGGAACTTTTTGGCCAACCCAATACCTGACCTTGTGGGCAGGGCCTTGCTGGCCTTATTTGTGTATCTCTGCCGCTCTCAGTGTCCAGCGTATGGAAGTCACAGTACACCTTTGCTGAAAGAATATATTCTATTGGATTTCCAGAGAAATGGTATTGTCCCCAAGAGTTGAAATTGGGGATGTATCATATACTTTACAAGGAGGGACTGCTCGGTGAGGTGACACCCACACCCAGTTATTTCACAAAAGCACTTATTTTATCACCAGGTTTGGATACGTAATGCTTATACTGCTGTGTTGACAACATTACATCTTTCTGTTGTCACAATTTTCCCAGGGAGATGTTGCTTTTTTCTCTCTATCCAAGAAAGGCACTCTTGAAAATGTCTTCTCTAAACTTGAAGATTGGAGCTGCTTCTGACTCAGGAACTGTAATGCTACCTGTACATATCCTTTGGTTTTTTAACTTTGTCATAAAAAGTAGCACCACTCAACCTGTGGATTTATCTATCCAGTAGAGTTCTGGGAGGTGGGGACAGTATAGCATGCTGGCTCACCCCTGGCTGGCACCAACTAGGCACTCAGGAAGTGATCGCTGAATTATAACTGTTGGCCTGATTTTTTAAAAAATATTTAGGGGATACTGCTCCTCAGTCTTAGTGACTTCCCTCTTCGCTCCTGGGTCTAGTTGATCATTTAGTTATACACTCCACTTTCAACTCCAAGAAGGGACATATTCACCCTCACCAGGACATGCCTTTTAATATGGTTTTGGTTTGTTGCAAATTGTGTTATTTTTAAAATTTCTGTATTACTAATTTATATATAATCACATGGTACAAAATTTGAAAGGAATTATACATATATTAAATATAATACGTAATAGATTAAATGTAATAGATCACATGATACAAAATTCTAAAGGAACCAAGATTGAAAGGGAAAATTCCTCCCCCTCCCGTCTCCCTCTTCCCTTCTTTGAAGGCAGTCAACGTTGCCTGTTTTCTGTCCTTCCAGAATAGTCTGTTCCTATACAAGCAATCCATATTTTTTCCTTATTACACAATTGCCAACACTTCATGTACACTGCTCCACACTCGCTCTTTTCACTTAATGTACCTTGATAGTTGTTTCGTATCTGTTCATAAGAGCATTCTCGTTTTCTTTCTACAGAGGCACAGTCTTCCACTGTGGCTCTAAATTACTCCTGAAGTATGGCAGGTGGAGTGCCCAGACCCTGAGACATTCAGGCCACCTCTCGGTGGCTGCTGTAGCACAAATGTTGTGGATCAACCACGAAGCAGCCTAGATCTCTTGAAAAAGAATATTGCCCCATATGTATCTGGCACTTCTATGGACTAAAGCCATGCTTTGAGCTCTGTTGTACCATATCTAGATGAGCCAACTGGCACAAAAGACGATGAAAATAGAAAAGTATACTTGTGACCTCTAGTGCATCCACAGGGCTATAAATTCTGAACACAGCCTTTGGTTGATGGCTCAGGATGAACATATGGTTTCCTTCGGAATTGCTCAGCAAGTCTCTTTTTAATTTGTAGTAGAAGATCCAATGAAATTATTTATTGGTGAGATATACTTGTTCAGCTTTATCATCTGTGTACCATTTAGACTTTATTTATATTATATACAATTTTATATATATATATATATATATATATATATATATATATATATATATATATATATATATGGCTACAAGTTCATCTCCATCATCACCCTTATATGATTTATGATTGGAGCAAGGATCAATACAACTTTGGAAGATACATTTAAGGCACTTTCTCCCCTCCTCCTCCTCCTCCTTCTCTCTTTCTCTCTTTCTCTCTTTCTCTCTCTCTCTCTCTCTCTTTCATTCTCTGCATTGTACAATACATTAGCTATCAGCCACATGTGACATGAGTTCTTGAAATGTGACTAGTGTTAAAAGTGTAAATCATAATCAGACTTTGAAGACTTAATATGAGTTTATATATATATGTATATATATACACTATCTCAGTAACAATTTTATATTGGTTATATATTGAAATGATATTTTGACTGTATTGGGTTAAATAAAATATATCATTAAAATTAATTTCACCTATTACTTTTCATTGTGGCTACTAGAAAATTTTAAATTGCAGACGTAGCTCACATCATACTGATATTTCTATTGGACAGTCTTGGGCTATGCCATGCGTTTATTTCCTACTTTACATGAAGGCAGACTAGCGTGATAAAAGTACATTCTGTTTTAGCTCCTAGAATCCAAGTTTTGTCTTTCCTCTTGTTTAATAAATTTAAAGAATTTTAAAATTCAGAACCCAAAACATGATTTATCAACAGGTAACAAAGAGAGGAACCAAAAAACGAGTTATTGAAAGTACAATTGGTATTGAGGGCTAGGAATTTCAGGAGCATCAAGGAAGACGTCACATTCACCAGCACGTAACATTTGGAAAGGCTTGGAGGGACTCCTAATTCACTGGGAACGGCTTAATGAAGCGTGGCTAGGAGGAACAGCAACTGAAAAGTCAATTCCTGACTTCACCAGGTCTAAGTCTTACAACAATGACGCTGCTCTCCAGACATCCTCTGATGCTCTCTTCATCCAGTTTCTTTTTTCCTCTGGCTGATTTCAACTTGAAAACTCAAAAGCAGAGTGTTAATCAGACTCAGGTGAAAAATCTCTAGGATCTCAGACTGCCAAAATAAAAATGTCATATTTTCATGATTTCTTTTATAAAGAATATGAATGATCAGACCTGTATTTTCATTATCAAAAACAAATCTTTTCCAAGTTTTGATCATAGGAAGAACATTTTTCCAGGCACCAGGAATGCAAAGTACACAGCCCCTGTCCTTCGGAGGCATAGAGTCTACTGGGGACAGACAGAGCAATCGCTCTCTCCGTTCTCTTTCCTCAATATCCTCTTCTCCCTCTGCTCTTTTCATCCTCATTCCTTCGCCATCAGGAAAGGAATATTTTTGTTCTAAGTATCTGGTCTCCTTGGACAGACTCAGGGGGGGTTCATTTACTACCACCAAGTAGCTAAATCCCTGCGGGTGCCGATGCTAAAGCACGTCTGTGGGAGTTGCTCGTGGGAGAAGCAGTTCAGTCCCAAACTGCCTGCAGTCCGGAGTGTGGGCCCTTGTGACACTGGGTTTGTGGCTCACATGTGACTCACCCCGGGTGTCTTCTGCCCTCCGCCTCTGATTGAGTATGGCTGGCTGCTCCTGAACAGAAGTGATGCGGGCCTCTCTCTGGACAGTTTAGCTGCCCGGCCTGAGAAACTTCCCCCTGCTGAAGTGCATTTTATTCACAAAATATGGCCTATATTTTGAGTCAGACCATTCTACCCACAGCCTCCAAATTTCAGGAAAACCCAGTGAGCCAGTCCTGAATGGTGCAGAAACAATGGAGGAAACTTCATTACGTTTGTATAGACTGCTGAGGGATTTTTTTGGCCCCAGAGGGGGCGGACAGTCAAGGGGAGGAAGATTGTTGTTGGATGGTGTCTGTCCCCTTTCAAAGTCACACCCCGGCATTTGGCGTTTTATGCTATTTCTTCTCCTTGGCTAGATCCAGTCTGTTAGTTCCTTGGCTCACACCCTTCCTTGACTTCCAGTTACTCCATGTTCTTTTCTCCGTGTTAATGGGTATCAGAGCATGTACTGTAAATTAGCATTTATAAAAATCAATTACTCTGCTTCATAAGACAGAGCAGAAACTCAGATTGTCTTCACCAGATCATTTGTATTTATCTGTTAATTATAAACCCTAATTGTCTCTTTCTATCATATTAATTTGCACAAATTGTACAACTTCAGAGTTTAGCAGTTTTCAAGCCCTTGAAATACAATTATTCTCTCAACATTCTTTTCAGAAACATGGTATTCATTAATGATTAGGTTGGTAAAAATTAGCAGTTCTGATAATTGGCCTTGGCTTCTCCTTGGCTTTTTTTTTTTTTTCCTTCCCCACTAAAATCCTCATTCTCACAATTATGCATGGTTGTTAGCCTCTGACTGTGCCCAGCTCTGATTTAACTGGACTTTGTAGCCCATGAGACTTCACAGGGTTTGGGCTCTAGTCAAAGTAGAATACAGTGCTAAGCCAGTGAACTTCTTCCAAGTAGATCTGACTTCTGCCCCCTCCCCAGCAGAACCTGGGCTTCTGTCCCCTGGGGTTAGTCTACTTGCCCTAACCCTTGCTACAAAAAGGCTTATACTGAAGGGAGGAAGAAGGCTTTCCAGACTCCAGTCCCAGTTGTGAAACTGTTGCGGACTCTTACCCTTTGCAAGTTGGTGAGCAAACATGATGAAGAAGGAACTCTCCAGGCTTTCCCAGCCACCTCTTGACTGTGGTTCTCTTTCTACTCAGCATGGCAGCCACTTAGGAGGAGTCATATGTCACATAGCACGTATTGAAAGGCCAAAACAAGTTTTCTTCTCTCAAGAGGCTGCACAAATCTGGGTCATGTGAAGGAAGTGATTCAGACTGAAGGACCAGGCATCCTGACTGCCTAAGAACCCGGTGGCTTCCTGCCTAGGGCACTGAGGGCATGTTCTAGAGGACTTGGCATCCAACTCTGATGACACTGGCAGACAAGCTGCAGGCTCTGTCCCAAAGGAGCAATGAGGAGGGGGACCCCCTGTCCCCTGCTGCTCCACACAAGGGAACGAATCCTCCACATGAGGATTCTGTCCTGTCTCACTTGGGAAACCCAGTCGTGTTCCCCTGAGTAGTGGGATTAACCAAGCATGGGATGGTCATCCAAGATCATAGGAGCAAGCATCTGATACAGCTAGAATTCTTTGAATTCTCTTACTGGGTATCTAGAAATGGTTAACCATGATTCTTGGTTGCCAATCAAATGGTTGCCATGATTCTTGCCCCTTCATAAGCAACAGTTCAGAAGTTAGGCCAAATTTCCTCATATATATTATCTGAGATAGGACCCCAGCCAGGTACAAATTTGCAAGTCAAGACCTAAATCTGTGAGCTGTGGTTCTCCAGGGATTTTGTTCAGTTTATTGGTTGAGGGGGAGGTGCTGTGGGAAAGCTGGCTGGCCGGAAGGGATACAGGAGAACAGTTTTCCTACGTACTGAATGGAGTATGGGGTTATTTGCTCCATCAAAAGGGAAAGGTCTCTCTGTGTGTTCCAGAATCAGTAACTCTCTCAGATCAGGTTACTTTTAAGAAAAAGCATGTTTCCCCACATACAAACCACTCACCAGCCAGATCTGTCAACAGTCAGATCTGGTTTCCTCCCATGCTGGCTTGAAACCAGCTTATGCCACAGAAATGTGCTCCAAATGCCTCCTAACAATCTCTCCCCATCCCACAGTTTCCGTCAAATGGGCATTCCATGCTCTCAAACCACAGCCTTGCCTCAGGGATGAGATCGGCTGACAAGGTGGGAAGTTATTCCTGGAAATTGACAAATTTTGTCTGAAAAGAAGGCATTTACTCAGACATGTGGATCTAAACTGTCCCTTCTGTGAACTAGAAGACAGGGGGACAAGCAATGGCCAGAGGGGTGAGAACACCTCTATCTGGTTAGCACCTTGAGAAAAGGGTGGGAGGTGGAAGCAGGGCTTTCCACAGCAAAGAGCCCCTTTCCAGCATCCAGGTATTTTTGGTCGTCTTGTGCTAACTGTGACAGTGTCTTTGCCTGTTATTTTTCCACCTCAAGGCCCAGTGTGAATCAACAACAGTGTGCTAGACGTGCAGACCTACCCTTGCCAGCTGCTCGCCTTTGCTTCCCTCTCACCCACCCCTCCTGGAGAGGCACCTCCACGCTCCCTTCCGGAGCCTCAGGCATCACCGTCCTTAGACCTTGTACGGCACAGATCCTCAGATGACTCAGCTAACAGGTCATCTGCCGATGCCAGACTAAGTAGAAGCCATGGGCTTGATGAAAATTCAGCCACTGGTTGTCACTGAGTTCCAGAACAGGTGAAAAGAGAAAGCCTATGCCAGCTTGCTGGAACCACAGTTCCAAACCAATGGAGGCAACAAAAGAAGCAATCTGAACTCTGCCTCAGGCAGGTCTGCTGCTAACACACACCGCACCTTTGTAAGAATTAGGAAATCAAGAAAGATATAAACCAGGAAGTTAGGGGGTGGCCATCTTACACCTACAAGATAAACCAATTAGCAGAGAAGGCCAGTCTGCAAACAAGAAAGGACGAAGCCAAAATGTGGTGAGAAATGGCCAGGTTCTGATACCTTTTCAGTTTCTGGTTCCAGTCGCTCCCTGAGGTGCAGCTGCATCTCCGTCCTTGGATTTTGTGATATCCCTGTAGCCTGGCTCCTCATAATAAAGGCTTGTTTTCAGTTTAAGAAGCTCAAGTTGAATTGGGGAACTTGCCAGCAGACTCCTCAACAATACACCCACCCCTACTCATCCCTGTGTGTCCATTTCAGTCATCTCTGCTACCTTCCTTTCCCTTCCCATCTCTTCTCTTCCCTTTTACTCCTCTTCCTCCTCCTTTTCTTTCTCTCTTCCCCCCTTTTCCCTTGTCCTCCCCCCTCCCCCTGCCCCACCACCTTCTTCTTCCTCCTCTTCTCCTCCTCCTCCTCCTTCTGCTTTTCTCTCTCTTCCTTCCTCTCTCCATCCTCACTGCCCCTCCCCCTCCTTTGCTTTACTGATCTGCTGTCAAAATCCAAACGCAGCGGCAGCAGCCTCCTTCATGTCCTCCCAGCAACAAAGCTACCATTCCGCTGCTCTCACTTCTAGATTCCCCCCAAAATTTAATGAGCTAGCCATTGTGCCATCTCCCCTAAGACTTGGTCTGACCTAGGAAATCCAGAATCACATGCAAACGTAGGTGCAGAGCCCATAGCCACTACGGGGAGGCATGGACTGAACCATCCTGAATACCAGTGTGCCCAGGTAAGGGCTTCCATGTCTCCCAGTCAGGTTTTCTGCTGCTCCCTCTATCTCCCACCACGTGTTGCTTGCACCTCTAATGACCCTATCGTTTTCCATTCTATTAAATCTTATTTATATATATGACCCTATAGCAAAACATTCTTGAGTGTGTTGTGGCCACATCATAGGCACTAAAACCATGAACCTTAATCTGATTGGTGTGCATGAATAGGGGGAGGTAATACTTGCAGTTTGATTTTTGATGGCTGGTTCAAGAGATGATATGCATTTAGGAACGGAGAACCCTCCCAAAATATTTTTTCTTCTATTTTTCTGATTATTCTGTCTTCTCTGATCCATAGTACTTTATATATATTTATTAAACATTCATCACACCGAGTTGTCCTTATTTATCTAAATATCTAACGCCTCAACCGGACTGTGAGCTCTCTGAGGGCTGGGGCCATGTCTTTTTCATCTTTCTATCCCTAACCTAGTACAAGCCTGACACAAAGAAAATGTCTACTAAGATTGTTTGTTGGACTGAACTGAATCCAAGTCCATGTGAGATTTGGGCTGAGGACATCTCACCTGCTGGCAGTCATTTACCTGATTTTCTGAGTCCTCTTCAAGGCCAAGTGTGGTGAAACTTTTCTTGGAAACCACAGTTTTGGCAAGACTACAACCTTCGTTCTCTGAAAGGGCTCACTTTGTTTATTACAGTAGAAGAGCATGATAAATAATTTTTCGTATAAGAAACATGCTTCCGCCTTTTGACAGCTTGGACAGCCTATTGTTTAAGTTTGAAAAAGGAGCCCAGAAATAATTTCCAGAGGAAACATGGCTCAGGTGTCTTCCTCTGATGCAATTGGTATCTTGAGACTATCCAGAAAGGTAACTTACACACACATATGAATACACAACAGAATTGAAGTGCTCTTTGTGTTCCCACAGGGTGTCCAAATGCTAACATTTGCCATCTGGCCTGCTCAGATGGCTGATTCTGACATCTTCCCCAAAGTCTGGATTTGCCTTTGTTTACTAGTCAAACATTTCTGGAATCTGAGCACCGTGCTCTTTGTGCTAGGCACAAAGGTACCAAAGATGGAAAGCTGCATTCTGCTCTCAAAAAGTAAGTTTAGATCATGAAAAATAATTGCACAATAATGCTGTAAAAAAAAAAAAAAAAAACCATCATGTGCTAAAGTAAATCTGACAACAGGATGTAATGTGAGTGTAGGAGAAGGATCCATTAAGTCTGCGTAGGCAAGACAAGGAAAGATCATATAGAAGTCAACTTTTGAGATCAACCATGGAGAGCAAAATGATCAGAAGGCAAAGGATGGAACCTGAGGAGCCACCAACATTAAAGGAAAAAATCAGGAGGACTCTATGGGGGAGACTGAGGAGGCACACTTAGAAATGTAGGAGGAGAATTCAGAGAGAGTAAATCCATGAAAAGCAAAGGAAAGAGCATGGACATTCAACCTATGATGAGCGCACAAAGTAACCTTAGGATTTGGCTTTTTAGAAGTCATACTGATCTTTAAATACACGGTCTCTGGAGTACCTGCATAGAAACCTGCCAAAAACGTCTAAAATTTTGCTTTGAAGTTTGGCCAGCAGCATCTACATCACTTGGACACTTGTCCAAGGTCCACCCAGGAGATTCATGTGCACATTAAAATTTGTGAAGCAACCACACCTTTTCCCAGACAAGTGGCAGTTTGGGATGAATGATGAGATGGGTGACTTGCAAGGAACTGGTTTCACAAGGTTTCAAATTAAAAAATCAACTTGACAGCTCAACATAACAAAAAGTAATACATACAGAGCATTCCTTTCCATAACCTTCATTTAAACATTGTGAATCATATAGAAGATATTACTCCCATTTACTGACCATAAAACAGGAGCGTGAAGAGGTTAAATGCCTTGTCGATGACCACAGTGATAATAAATAACAGAGCCTGGACTTGAACCCAGATCTTCAGATTTACTGGAAGGGAGGACAGTTCTGTTCACCAAAAAGAGGGGGAAGTCAGAAATGGGTCTGAATGAAATATCATTTAAGACAATTCAATTTCATTTGCTCTAATGCTGGGCTTGTCAAGCAGCCTTCTGATGACTGCTCTTCCTTTGAGTTCTAATTCTGAGATGGGTGTCCTGGAACAAAGAGAAATGACAAGGAAACAGACAAAACTGTATATGAATAAGCTGACATTTTTTTCTGAGATGGTTAGAATAGACCAGTTTTTCCAAAAATGACTTGCCTCACGTGAGCTGATAAATTGAGTTTCTGAATCATCAAAGCTCAGACTCTGCCATAACTCATGTGAGCTTTACAGTGAGAAATGCTACAGCAAAGGGTTGGGAGAGAGAACATTGGGAATGGACGGCGCTGGGAATCAACCCGGCTTGGTGTTGGCTTCCTCAAGATGACCAACTCCTCAAAAGACAATGTCTAAAGAAGCTGGGTCTGATCTGGGCCAGCAATGTTACCCAAGAGGTTTAATCTGGTGGGTGAGATGTGGCATCAGATGCTTCTGGGTTGATGTAATCATTTTTCTAATTAATCGGTGGACAAATTATGGTTCTATGGAGGTCAGTCTAGTATGAAAAAGTATTTGGCCAATAATGGTATCCTCTTGTTGGGAAAGGAGTTGGTAAGAGTTAAGTAGGGCTCTGACCAAATGGTCTTGGGTTCAGGGCAAATGGTCAGCCTTGAATGGGAAGTGGAGTAAAGTTAAGAAAGCAAAACACCCAACAATATATCATGGTGTTTACAAGCATGGATTTGGGGATCAGGTAGGCCTGGTTTCAGGTCCCAGCACTTCTACTTATGGTGTAACCTGGGGGAAATCACTTAACCTCTCTAAGCCTCATCTGTAAGACTGGATTAATAATAATAACTGCCTCACAAAGTTGCTACAAGGATTAAATGATAAAAAATTATATAACACACTTAACATAGTGTTATAACTCAGAGGAGACATTCAAAAACTGGAAGGTATTAACATCATCATTATGATCTGGTCTGGGCATTCCCAATGGAGTTGATAGTAAAGGCTTCAGTGGGTAGACCCCTGGGTGGGATAGGCGTCAGGAACATCAGAAATGAAGCAGAAGACTTCACCTGCTAGTGGAGATGTGGCTTTGGAAATATTACCAGGCCTGGACTGGGCTGGGTTCATGCCTGGTCTGGGCTGAACCCCTTGGTGGAAGGCCTTAAGTACTACATCTACAGGGGCCTAAAGGGCTGGACAAAAATAAACAAGTTTCTAGACAGAAATTTATTCCTAAGTCCCAGCTCTAGCTGCCAGTCAGTTAGCTCTTTTCTCTTTCTAACAATGATAAAAGCTTTGATAAAGAAATACCTTAAAACTGTTGACTAAAATAATCTATCAGTCAGCCTTGTCTTTCACAATCCTCATCCCACCCTACCTCTCCGCTAATCTGAAAAAATACTGAAAAGTGTATTGGAAATGTCTTGTAATTTATTCTGTGATGGAATGATTTCCCTAGAATATAAACAAAGGGAAAGGCCTTTAGGTGACATTCACTCAAGCTGGTAGGAGAAGATATAAATATTCCCTCTAGCCCTTGGGCAAATTGGAGAAGATCACTCCTAGGATTTCCTGATAAGATTAATACCCAAAATTTCCTGGTGGGCATTGTTATACTTTTGGAGGTGTAGAAAACTGTTTCCAGGGCTCCCAAGAGAGACCCACTGTGACCCAAGATGGCTAGTTAACCTCGGGTGACAGGCAAATAAAACTTCCATATTACACTACTTCATCTGGGCTGCCAGGGCTGAATTCCCACAGGTCTGCTGTCTGTCCTCCAGGCCCAGGGCCAGGCTCTCTTTCTGCAGACCACAGAACTGCAAATCATTCTTAGTCAGTAGGAAAATAAAGAATTCTTCTCCCGTTTTCTATCGTCACTCTGTAGCGTACAGATGATCCTACCTCTGCAGAATTACTCTCCCCTTTCTCTTTTTCTGTTCTGGGGTCAAAGTTTAGCCTGAGACACCAGCCTTTGAGTCCCTTCCTTCTTAGTTTAGAGACTTCTCAGTGAAATGCTAGAACTCAGAGGTCAAAACCATGAACTTGGTCAAGGATGCCTTTTCCAGCCTGAGAGCTAGGGCCAGAGCTGCTCAAAGCGTTCAGCAAAGGCTGGCAAGAGAGTCTGCTGTTACTTCGACCTCTGTTTCTCCAGCTCACAACATGAACAGGTTTTATTTAATCAAGCATAAATCATACAAAAATGTTTGCTAAAGTTGAAGACAAAGTTAATAGAATACAACTGGCAGAGGGGGTGGGTAAAGATGGGAGCCAGGCAGATCAGAGAAAAGACAGCCTCTTCAATAAGTGGTGCTGGGAAAAATGGACAGCCTCATGTAAAAGAATGAAATTAGAACACTACCTAACACCATACACAAAAATAAACTCAAAATGGATTAAAGACTTAAATGTAAGACCAGACACTATAAAATTTTTAGAGGAAAACATAGGAAAAACACTCTTTGACATAAACCACAGCAAGATCTTTTTTGACCCACCTCCTAGAGTAACAGAAATAAAAACAAAAATAAACAAATGGGACTTAACTGAACTTAAAAGCTTTTGCACAGCAAAGGAAACTATAAACAAGACAAAAAGACAACCCTCAGAATGGGAGAAAATATTTGCAAATGAAACAACAGACAAAGGATTAATCTCCAAAATATACAAACAGCTCATGGAGCTCAATATCAAAAAAACAAACAATCCAGTTAAAAAATGGGTGGAAGACCTAAATAGACATTTCACCAAGGAAGACATACAGATGGCCAAAAGGCACATGAAAAGATGCTCAACAGCACTAATTATTAGAGAAATGCAAATCAAAACTACAATGAGGTATCACTTCACGTCAGACAGGGTGGCCATTATCAAAAAAGCTAGAAACAATAAATGCTGGAAAGGGTGTGGTGAAAAGGGAACCTTCCTACACTGTTGGTGGGAATGTAAATTGATACAACCACAATGGAAAACAGTATGGAGGTTCCTTAAAAAAAACGAAAAATAGAACTACCATATGACCCAGCAGTCCCACTACTGGGCATATACCCTGAGAAAACCATAATTCAAAAAGAGACACGCACTACAATGTTCATTGCAGCACTATTTACAATAGCCAAGACATGGAACCAACCTAAATGTCCATCAACAGATGAATGGATAAAAAAGATGTGGCACATATATACAATGGAATATTACTCAGCCATAAAAAGAAATGAAATTGAGTTATCTGTAGTGAGGTGGATGGACCTAGAGTCTGTCATACAGAGTAAGTCAGGAAGAGAAAAACAAATACCTTATGCTAACACATATATATGGAATCTAAAAAAAAAAAAAAAAAGGTACTGATGAACCTAGTTGCAGGGCAGGAATAAAGAGGTAGACATAGAGAATGGACTTGATGACATGGGGTGGGAGGGGGAAGCTGGGACGAAGTGAGAGTAGCATCAACATATATACACTACCAAATGTAAAATAGTTGACTGGTGGGAAACAGCAGCATAGCACAGGGAGATTGGCTCAGGGCTTTGTGATGACCTAGAGGGGTGCAGTAAGGAGGATGGGAGGGAGGCTCAAGAGGGAGGGGATATGGGGACATGTGTATGCATATGGCTGATTCGCTTTGTTGTGCAACAGAAACTAACACAGTATTGTGAAGCAGTTATACTCCATCAAGGATCTCTTAAAAAATAATAATAATAAGTTATACAATGAAAAGAATGCAAGCACTGTTTAAACTCTTGATAAGTATTTTACAAAGAAATAAAACTTTAAAATTCTAAAAAAAAAGAGAGAGAGAAAATGTATTTCAGCTACAACCCTCAGGTTAGGTTATGACCATAATCTATCCCATCCCACCCCCCAAAAAATCCACCCTGCCTTTTTCTTAAAGGAATTGCTGGAAATGTTAGCCTATTTTAATTATGCCAACTGAGAATGTCTCCTTTTACTCTTTTCTTGTGTTTGTCATTAGAAAAACAAAAACAAAAACCTTCAGTTTAGGCCATTTCATACTGCTTCCTTCTATAAGTCTCAAGTCTTTTTTGGAGTTGAGCTATGTTTTCCTTTAGGGAGATGTTGTCCTGCTGAAAAGAGGAAGCAACAGGCTGGTTTGAGTCTTGGAAGCCTCCCAGACCATCAGGAAATCCTGGGGGCCTGGATATCAGTCTCTTTGAAACTTAATTCCCCTAAAATAAAAAGAAGGCCTCAAGGGACCTCTATGAGCCCCAAATCTCCAGGGCTGGTTCTCTGGGGCCAGTGATTTGTAGCCATTAACAGGGTTAAGCCTCTTCCTTATGGAGCCCTTTGTCTGTCCTCTCAAATGTCAAATGGTTATGAGGGCAGGAAACCCAAGGGCAGCTTCCACTTGGAGCACGCCTAGGAACTGAGGTACTCTGCTGGGGGGTGCTCCCATGTATATTTTCATTTACACTTGACCTGGTCTTCTACTCCCACAGATTTTCCTTATTCTCTTTCCCCTCTACTATCCCAAAGGGAGAGCGCTCAAGGTTTCAACAGCCCAGCACCTTAAGAAAATAATAATAAAAATTTTTTTTAAAAAAAGAGCGAACTCAGATGACCACAGACCCTTGGCATCCCTCCAGATGCTACAGCTTGAGGTAATCGTGGTCAGTATCAGGGCATGAGGGTTATTTGCAAAATATCAATCTGTCAACAGGCACAAAGTTTTAACTGCCTGTTAAATGGCAAAGGGACCCATGCAGAGACTGTGTGAAACAAGTTCCAAGTTCTAAAAGCAAAGCCTTACATATGCAAGGTTATGCTCTTTCAAATGAAAACAATAATAAATAATCTGGCAATGTTTACCACCAAGATCTTGAAAACAATGGTATTATCTAGGTTTCTAGATCCCTCCAATTTTTTTTTTGAAGGACTAATCTGTGCAAAGACTGATGGGCAGTGACAGTCCCTCTGTCTATCAGCCCTGAAACCTTGGCTTGATCAGTTCAGAGGGTTGAAATAGAGCATTTGACCCAATGGAGATACACATTCAAGATGGCTACTTAGAATGGTAGAATTTCAGAGCTTATAGGGGACTTCAGAAAAGACCAAAGACCAGAGAGATGCAGTGACTTGTTCAAGTCAGTCACACTACTCCAAAGCCAGGACTAAAGCACAGATCTCTGAAGGTCCATTCCAGGGCTCTCTGCCTTGTAGTCACCTCTTTAGCTTAGCAGAGTCTTGCCAACCTAAGAGTCACAAGGAGGAAGACAGACACTTTGGCAGCAGGGGTGGGTGGTACAGATAGCACTGGGAATAGCATGTCCGGGGTTTGCTAGTAGGGAAAATTGCCTGTAGCTACTGCTCAAGTCACCAGAAAAGGTTGGAGAAAAACCAATATCAAAAGGGCCTGACTCTGAAACATGAAACAATGCGAAGAACAGAACAACTATTCACTCTTGTGGCAGCCAGTCTCCCCCAGTGAAGCACAACTCTCAGTATTTGCTCACTTGTGAAGCCCACTCACATCACTCAAGTGCAATGGAAGTCACGCTAGCCTTTCATCTTTCACCTTCGAATGCTTACTCTTAGGATACATCTTCTCAGAACCTGGCCACCCAAGCTTTGAAAAGCCCAAGTTGTCACATGGAGAGACCAGGTGCAGTTGCTTCAATGGGACAACTCCAGCTGAGCCCTCAGCCAGCAGCCGGCATCAACTCCCAGCCACACGAGTGAGCTTCATGGTTGACCAGCCCCTTCAAGTCTCCAGATGACCACAGCCCTACCGGACATCTGACCATAACTGCAGGAGAAACCTCTGGTGAAAACTGTCCAACGCCCAGCCAACCCAAAAACCCATGAGAGATAATGACTGTGTTCTAAACCACTCAGATTTGAGTGGTTTGTTACACAGCAGTAGATACTTGGAGATACACAAAATGGAACAGACAAGGAAATCATAAAGATCACTGGAAAGGCATCATTTTTAACTAAGGACTTCCATGAGTTTAAAAAAAAAAAAAAAAAAATCACACAACCTGAAAGAGAGGTATGAATTTTTGTGGAGCAAATGCTGGCAAACTGTGAGGTCTACATGAGCGAGTAACCAAAAGTATCAGACATCAAAGTCACTGAGGGGAAACAGAAACTGTTCAAATCTAACCTTAATGAACACCTAAGGGCATTCATTATGCACGTCACCCTAGCAATAAATACTCCAGAAATAAATCAAATGGAGGACAATGCAGAAGAGCGAAGGAATGCAGAGTAATCAAGGGAAGAAAGAGGCCTACGCTCTGCATGGTACAAAACCATCTGGAGCGCTCCAGAGGACGGTGAAGCCACGTGGGATGAACAGAATGTCATGCTTTGGTGACTGCAAGAGATTGCCCAAGTCGTGCAGTGGAATAACAAGCAAAGTTAAGAGGCATAACAAGAAATGTTCCAAATGTGCATGGAGAGAAAGGTCAGGGCAGGAGACAAGAGGTCTGGGAGTGACAAGGAAGAGCTTTTATGAACAACAGCAGCAACAAAAGCTAATGGAGCAATGATCACACAGTAATCAGGCTTCAGTGCTAAATGTTAACAGTCACTGCCCAGGGTGGGCCTTGGAGTAATTCAGCCAGTTACAAGATCTTAACAGAGACCATCAAGATCTCTCCCTGGGTCCCAAAGTTCACAAAGGTCGCTGCTAGAGACCTGCTTAAAAAGAAGCTTTGGATTTTATTCCTTCCTTCAATGATCACAAAGATTAAGGAGCAAGTACCTGCATCAGACTCACTTGTTCCAGGAGGAGACATTTGATGGAAATCAAGACTGGCTGAAAATGGGGTTCTAATGACCTCGGGGAGCACAGACCTCGCTGTAGAGCAGAGACACTGCTTTGGAGACGATTTCAGTTCTGTGCGCCCCATCACTGTCATAATGCAGCCTGGTATTACCTCTTCATTTACGTCTCCTGCAAGACCTCGAACATAGCAAGCTAAATCAGGTGGAGGTAATTAATCATATACTAATAGCAAATATCCTTAAGAGAGCTTCTACTATCTACCAGAAACTGGGCTGGAAATTTTGCATACATTAATTGCAAGAACCATGTGACATTATTTTTACTGCTTTGGTTTTATAGGTGAAGAAACTCAGCTTAATAGCCCAAGATGACAGAGCCAGGAATAATGATAATAACAACAATAGTAAATATTGTACTGAGTCAGGCCCCATTCCAAATGCTGTAACATATATTAACTCATTTCACTCCCGTAACAGCAATGTGAAGGAGACACTATTACTAACTAATTTTAGATACCAAGTACACGGTAGAACTGGGATTCAGTCCCACCCTGAACCACCTCACGGTATGGACTCCCGAGCTAGATGTCCATGTCTGGTTGACTCTAAAAGCCTGTATCCTTTTCTTTGTATTCCACGTCCCCCATGACTTCTCTGGTATGCTTCCAACATCTAGGAATCCGAAATTAAATCTTCATAACACGACAAATTCTTAAAAATCATCCTGAACACCATCCAGGGACCTGCAATTGGCTACATAGATGATGGTGCAGGAAAATGAATGGTACCCATTCAGACCCTAAACTATGTCCAATGGCCTTGTTATTGGCCCTTGCTAAAGGGAAAAGGGATGCTGACTAGGGCCAATTGTTAGAATTTGGAGTTGCTCTTGGGATTTTTCCCTATGAAAGTCAGAACTGAGAACGGCTCATTGAACTATGGGTGAAGGAAACAGGGAACAGCTCACTGACAAAGTCTATATCCTGATATGAGATATACCTACAAGATTAAGAAGGCAAGTAATATTATTTTATTGCAAAAGAAGAAACCACAGAGAAAGCGGAGAGAGGACCAAGCTGCAAATATAGGCACAAATGATCAGCTGCTAAAAGAACAGAGAGACTCGGGCTGAGGAAAAGGCAGGAGGGACGAGGACACAGGTGCAGTGTGAGATGTGCCTCTCCTGCCCACGGAGTCTTTTCTCCTTTTATCCGTGCATGCTGTCTGAAAGCTAGCAGCCTTCACACTTTTATTAAGAATTCCTTTTCTCTTCAGTTAATTTTCAGGCAATAAGAGTCAAACAATTTAGGGTTGTTGCTGAGGTTTTGTCTTTTCCAACAACAAGAGAAATGACTTAGATCCTGAGTTATTGGAAGCAAACACCCTAATACCTAAAGTAAATTTCAAGGCCTAGAGAGCCCAGCAACCCTAAGTTTTATATAACCGACTTCACCATGGGGTCCCTACACCAACAGCCAGGTCCAGGGGAGGTAGGAGAGTTTACAATGAAAATCCTAAGCAAGTATCATTTAGTTCCTCCCTATGTGCATTTCTCCACAGGCTCAGAGCCCATTTCGCATGCAGCTCTCACTTGCTACCTGCCAAGGAATGTGTTTTCAATACACACAACCCAGAAGACTCAGCACGAAAACAAACACAATTTCAGAGTTCTCCAAACACTATTTCAGAGTCAGAACAAAGTCTTTGTAGAATCTATAAAGAGAGGAATATCTCTGAGAATCAACCAGAAGAAGGGATGAAAAACAGAAGAGGTATCACAGCTAAAGGAGGGTTTATAGTCACCCTGAGGGCAGAGGGCACAGCAAAAAGGCCCTTTTGTTCCTTCAGGAGGGCACAAGGAAAATACACTGACTCACATACCCATATACATACGACTCACGTATGTGCACACGCACATATACACAAACACACCAATCTCAGACTGCGCCATCCCTCCTCAGCTGTACACTCTGAGGACCTTTAGGCTGAAGGCTGATCATACCCTCAGCTGATCAAAGTGAGCACGTGAGTGGGAATCCTATCCCCACCTACAAATGTTGCCAGAGTAGCTATCAAGGCTTGTGGTGTGTGGGGTGAGACCCAGGATGCATAGGCTTTTGTATCAGTTATCCATGCAAGAAATTACCCCAAAATTTAGCTGCCTAAAACAAGCATTTATTATTTCTTCTGGTTTCTGACCACATGGTCACCCTGAAACAACTGGGTTGTTCTGGCTCAGGGTCTGTCGCCAAGGTTGCTGTCAAGATGTTCGCTGAGGCTGCAGTTGTCTGAAGGCTTGACTAGGACTAGAAGATCTGCTTCCAAGATGACTCACTCAATAGCTGTTGACTGGAGACTACAGTTCTTTGCCACATGGAGCTCCACATGGGGCTGCTTGAGTGTCCTCACAATATGGTAGCTGGCTTCCCCCAGAGTATGTGATCAAGAAAGAGCAAGGCAGAAGTTATAATGTCCTTTATGACCTAGCCTCACATTATTTCCACACATAATAATGTCACACATTACTTCCACAGTATCTTGTTGGTTCACCCATGTCAGCCCTAGTCAGTGTGGGAGGGAACTTCACAAGGGTATGAATTCCAGGAGGCCAGTATCACTGAGTCCCTTCTTGGACACCGATCCCTACAGCTTTACAACTGTGCTCCTCCCTGGTTCCTAGTATCCCACCAGTTCTTGCAGGTTCCTTGGCCGGCATCCTAGTTCTTCTGCTTGGTAAACCTCAAACTGCCAACTGAACTGTGCTCACTTGTGACTTCAAATACTTTTCTATTGTTTGAAACATTTACAGTAAGAATATATTTTATAATTTAAAATGTTTGCAAAATAAAATACTGCCAAACTGATCGTTTCCCAAATTTTTCTGGTCTTTCCACTGTTTGTTTGTTTACTGTTATTATGAAATGTAAGGCTATAATTTTCTGGATTTCTTACCAACTAAAAAAAAATTGTGGTATATATGCGATTATTCAGATTCTCTAGATTTCTCCATTTTAATTGAATTTAACTACTTGGTGACCACAATTGTAGCTATCCTTGCATGAATATATCTTAAGAACATGGTTACAATTTCTGAGTTGCACCAACCTCTAATTATAAAGAGGTCATATTTCATTAAATACTTAAGAGTATGAGTTGGCTATACAGACTAGAAAATCCAATGAAAAGTGGCTTAAACAATAAGGAGATTTTATTCTCTTACAGCTCATGAAGCTCCACATCTGTTCTACATCTGTGTGATTCAGTAGCTCTACAGTGCCACCAAGGGCTCATGTTCTTTCCATATTCTGCTCTGTCACCCTCAGCAGGTTGGCAACTCCCTCTTGTAGTTGCAAAAGAGGCTCTGTCAGCTTGTTGGTATCACATCCCCTCACAGCCACATCCAAAGCCGGAAAAGAACCTCTTTCTCTTCTGCTTCTCCTTTTTAAGAACAAGGAAACCTTTCCTCACAAGTGATCCAGAAAATTCCCTTTGTTTCTCATTGGCCAGAATGATATCCATTTTTTAATCAGCAAAAGGGATGGAATTACCACGATGGACTTATTCATCCCTAACCCTGGGTCTTGGTGGGGGGGGGCGGGTTGGGGGGGACATCCTCCCCTGAAGATGGTCACTCAATACCTGAACTAATCATGGTGCTGTTAACAAGGAAAAGGAGAGCATTAGCTATTGGATAGGCCATCGGTAGTGTTGAGTCAATGGTTTGAGCCTTCATCAGTATACTGCCAGACATCATCCTCCTCTTCCCAACCCCCACTGGCACTCAGATATCTCTGAGAGGTCCCACAGGATGCTGTCTCATCAATGCCCAGGAAGAAGCAATGACAAAATCACCTCCGCAAAAGAAGTGCTCTTGGGCCTTCCTGCTCTTCCCATAACTCACACCTAACCTCCACAATGAAGTGAAATTGCAGAGGAAGTTTCCTCTTCTCCTCAGTCGAAGGTGTGCTTCTTGAGTCTCCTCTTCCTAACCCAGAGTTGTCCTTTTCCCAGGATGACAGACAGTGAGAAAATGCACTCTCTTTAAGGAAATCCCACTTTCAGCCACCCACATGGCATTGCATGAAGCATGGTCCTGTGGCTCTCTTTACAATCACATCAGAAAATAATAGGTTGGGACTTCCCTGGTGGTGCAGTGGTTAAGAATCTACCTTCCAATGCAGGGGACATGGGTTCAATCCCTGGTCAGGGAACTAAGATCCCACATGCCACGGGGCAACTAAGCCCACGTGCCACAACTACTGAGCCCACGTGTTCTGGAGCCCGCACACCACAACTAGAGAGAAGCCTGCACACCACAACTAGAGAGAAGCCCCGCATGCTGCAACTAAGAGCCCACGCACCACAACTGAGACCCGAGGCAGCCAAAAATAAATAAATAAATATTTTTAAAAAGAAAGAAGGAAAATAATAGCGTTAATACTAGTAAAGTCAGGGTTATTCAGCCTGGAATAACATCAGGTGCAGGACATCAACAGTACGGCGGGTATGACTTAGGCCCTTAGGCCAAGGCCAAGCTCAGGTAATTTTCAAAGTCTATTCACCAGTATGACATCAAGCTCAGGGCTGCATATCTTTCCTGTCATTTTGTGATCTCTGGTTCCAATATCTGTAAGCAACTGTTTAAGTCAGAACACACACATAAGAATAAGCAATAACAGAATGCAGGGGGTGGCAAACTTTTTTCAGTAAAGGGCTAGATAGTCAATATTTAGGCTTTGAGGGCCATATAGTCTCTTTCACAACTACTTGCTGTTGTAGCAGGAAGGTAATATGTAAAAGAAAGAGCATGACTGTGTTCCAATAAAACTTTATTTACAAATCAGGCAGAGGGCCAAATTTGTACCACAGCCCATGGTTTGCCAGCCCATGATACAAGGCATAGGGCAGCTTAAATCCAAATAGAGAATAGTTTTCCCACAAAGAAATAAAGAAGTCTAGAAATCTTTACTTTGATAAAATATACACATAATTTACATTAATAGTATTTAAACATTTATTGTCAGAAAAATCTTGAGTTCACAGTTTTCCCCTCCAAACAATGGAGGTACTCAAGATATTTTTACAGAACAAAAGTCCCAAAGCTAAGTTTAAGCTTTCATCTCTTAGGAGACAGACACTGTTTTAAGTTTTTTTAAAATTTATTAAAGTATAATTGATTTACAATGTTGTGTTAATTGTTTCATATATATATTCTTTTTCATATTCTTTTCCATTATGGTTTATCACAGGATAGAGAATATAGTTCCCTGTGCTATACAGTAGGACCTTGTTGTTTACTGTTTTAAGTTTTAAGTGACAGTCTTTCTAGCTTCTGATAATAAATCAAGTTTAGAAAAAAGTTAGGTTTCAAGTTTCAGCCAATACACCTATTGCATCAGTGCAGCTCACTACTGCAGAGACTGAAGTTCACTGCAGAGTCATCGGGAGGCTAAAAGTCCCAGCACCAACCTCCACCAAACGTTTGATGCCATCACTTATGTCATAAAATGGAGAAGCCGTGACAATGCCCAAGAATGTTATAGGAAGAGATAAAGCTGCATCGCTCCCAATCTGTAAGATATTTGCTGCCCAGAATCACCTTCTCCCACTTCATATCCCACAAACACATATTTTATCAGAGAATTGAGTTCCAAACTGAACGGATTTCTAAACTCCTTATTTTACTACACACTTTTACTCGAAAGGCACAGATGCTCTTCTGACTACGTCCCTGAAGAAAATAGTAACTCATCCTCTGCCTCCAATGCTGCTCTAGCAGGAGGATTAAGTCCAGGAAATTTTAATCTCCTTTAAAATAATGCCCATTGATTGTACATAGTAAGCACTTACTGTCCTGATCCACTCTTGTGTGTACTTACTGAAACTTATTTACTCTCTCCCATCATCAATCACGGAATCCCTGCTCAGAAAGGCACTGGAGCAGTGTCAGCAAGCTTGCTGTTCCAAAGCTTGGACAAGCCCTGACTTCACACGCAGGGCCAGGACTTCTGCAGGTGTGTTCTCCTAGGTGGGGAGTGGGTGTCAAACACCCTAAAATGTGTAGAGAAGACACAAACTAGCAAACAGTAGGAACTAACTAAAGCTCAATGCCAGGAAGATCCGTTAGTGGGTAGATGGGTTTTTTATATTTAGATCACTGAACTATGTAAAAGGAAAAAATTATTAAATTTAATAACTGCCTCATATGTTATAAGAATAAGGCAAGTCATGGTTTTCAGCCTCAATCAACTGCCTCATATAGACCTTCTGAAAAGTGTGGTGATTGCCACTATTTTATCATAAGGGCCTGTCAAGCAGCTACAGGGGAGATAAGGTAGATTGTAACAAAAAGAGACCTGGGGTATTTAAACCAAAATATCTGTTTGTGAATCTAGCCTTCTGTAGCTTTCAAGAACACTGACATCAGATTCTTTCCTATCTGCCACTCTCATATAACTCTGTTTTCTTTGCAACTTTTTCATTACAGACATCCAAATCAGTTTCTTCACAACTCCACGGTACAGGGTCAGGGGTTGGGCAGTGTGATTTTTCACATTTTTCCCTTCCATTTCCTATTCCCAATGAGTTCGCTATGGTGGAGGAACCCACTACTTGGATGGCATGGCAACCCATGATAGAAACACACCTTCCTGCTCTTCTTTTCCTGAACACTTCTGATTTAAGCACACTCAACAATAGCCCAAGCAAAGACTTGAGCCTACCAGACTCCCTCTGACCATGACCCTGGGGCAGTGTTCTCAAATTTCAGTGTCATCAAAATCACCTTGAAAGCTTGTTAAAACTCAGATTCCTGGGTCCCACTCCCAGGGTTTCTGGTCTGAAATTTTGCATTTTTAACCAGTTCCCAGGTGATGCTGATACCGCTGGTCTAGGGACCTCACTTGGAGAACCACTGCACTGGGGCATTAGACCAGGATGTGGACTGATAGAATCACCTGGGATAATAATAAAATAATAAATAAGTCTGTGAAGACCACCAGGTACATCTGCCTTCACCTCCGGCAGAAGCAAGATTCACTGGTTACCAGATCCAGGGTTTGGAAGCAAAGGCAAGTTGAGTCAGGGAAGGCCGGGCCTGGGAATACAAGTAGATCCTGAAGCTCAAACACAGACTGCGGGAGACGGCGAGCCTTGTAATCACAGCCCAGGGCTGGAAACAGATGACCTGTCTGAATTCCTGCCCCACTCTCATACTGTGACCATGGACAAATCCCTTGCTATCATTAAAATAGTTTCTTCATCTATAAAATGGTGTTGGTAATCATAGCTACAACCTCAGGGAGTTGAGGTAATCCATGTAAACCATGCAAAGTACAGTGTTTGGAGGATTCCAAATAAGTTGATTGTAAATGCTCAATAAATTCCTAGCATGAGAATAAGGCCAAGACTTGGGCCTTATCGGACTAAGGGGTCTAACAGGCAAAGATCTGGGTACAAAGCCTAGTCTGAGGCTGGATGATCAGTCTACATGGGGAAACGGAAGGTAAGATACAAATAATACATTGGCCAGAGATGAAAGTAAGGTCTATGACACAGATTTTCTGCCCAGCCGGGGACAAGGTATCTTCAGGTGCTGTGGACATACCATGTGGTTGGTATTTAGGTGATTGGGCATCAGAATATTCATGGTAGGCTGGGGCTCAGGGCAAAGCACCCAATTATAGGAAAATTGAGATACAAGACAGGAACCAGTTGTGTTGCCAACATCAAAGGGTGACCAGATATTATGCCAAGTTAGGATTGGGTCCAGATTCTGGAGCAGGGCTATGCATACAGATAAAGGTGAAGGAATCCAGCTGTAACGGTCAAAGAGACGAAGCACAGAGGGCAGAGATCAGAGTATCTACAGGTCTCCACCCCTTTTTGGCTCCAAACAACAATCAATATGAAATAGTCCACGAGTCCTGAATCTCCTTCCCTTAGGAACAGAGTAGAGGTCCACCCTCTGGTATCACTCTTCCTGTCTCTGACCACCCAGCCTTTGGATTCCACCTGCCCAGATCTCTAGCCCTAACCCAGGTGATCCCTCTGGAATTGACCCCTCCCCTGCCTAGACCTGAATTCTACTCCTTCTTTGCTAGAATGACAGTCCTTTCCCCTGTGACCTGTCCTGTCACCTCGCTGCCCACAATGAAAAGACCAAACTATGCTGAAGCTTGTGCCCCACACACCTTGCTGTGACAGGCAGAAAAGTGAGAATTAGTCCAACTCCACAAGCCTTTTTTAAAAATAAGCAATGGTCTAATAATACTCATAAAAATGATTTTCCTACCCTCACAGTTTCATGTTGCCCAAATAAGCACGACTTTGCTGTTTGCCAATTCCAATTACTTAGTAATGGCTGCCTGGGGTGTATGCATATTTCTTAATTATTAATTAATTTTCTTTTTATTGTTTTTTTTAATTTCTGAATCAGATAAACATGCATGTTTAAAGTTAATAGTCAAATAATTCTACAAGGTTTACTACAAAAAGATGGTGGTTTCTTATCTCCCTTAGCCCCATTTCCCCCTTTCATGAGGTAATTACTTTCCCATCTTTCCACCAATTAAATGAAATTGGTCTCTGGGTCTCTAAATAACATTTTTGTATTCTGCTACTTGATTGTTTTTTCTCCCAGTCTTACACATGATTTGTTAACCTTCTGCTATAAATTTTTAAGTTTTTATTCTTTTTCTTTTATCCATCCCACTGTACTCACGTACCTTTCCCATCTTTTCATCTTCCCATCATAAGTATAATTCCATGATTTTAGATAGACCAGTATTTGGAATTTATAATTTTATCACTGGGACTTCCCCAGTGGTCCAGTGGTAAAGAATCCATCTTCCCATGCAGGGGATGCGGGTTCGATCCCTGGTCGGGGAACTAAGATCCCACATGCCGAGGGGCAGCTAAGCCCATGTGCCACAACTACTGAGCCCACACACCTCAACTAGAGAGCCCGTGTGATGCAAAACTACAGAGCCCACACGCTCTGGAGCCTGTGCACCACAACTAGAGAATAGAAAAACCTGCACGGCACAACTAGACAGAAGCCCATGCACCACAACAAAAGATCCCGCACGCTGCAATGAAGATCCCACGTGCCGCAACTAAGACCCAACACAGCCAATAAATAAATAAATAAATAAATAAATAAATATAATATAATATCACTATATGAATGCTATTCACAGATGAGCCATGTAATCACTATAATTACTTTTCCTTTTCTGCACGACTTTTCATTTTCCCTGGAATTAATAACTGCCTTGTCTTCATTTACCTAGTTTTCTATGTATTTATCACTAATTTAAAGCCTATCTTTGACAGTTGTCTAACTCTTTTCTCAAGACTTTCAACACATGGGATATTCTACTGATCTCATCTTCCTGAAGAAGGGTGTTCTAGAGCTTTCCGATCTGCTCCAATACCTCTATGCCTGGTACACTCACTGTCTTCCTGGTGTCTCCCTTCACTGTCCTTCTGGGAATTCCTTTTTCTCCCAGTTTCCTGTGTCTCGTATCTACCCCTTTCTTGGTTTACACCTTTACTTTCATGGAACACAAGGTATGTGGGAAGGAAATGGTTTTGAGAATTTGTATGTCTGAAGATGGGTTTATTCTCCCCTCATATAAAACTGATACTTTGAATGGGTGTCAAATTCAAGATCGGCAATCATTTCCCTTAGAATTTGAAGGCATATTTTCTGTTGTCTCCTAGATTCTAATTCAGCTTTGGAGAAGTCCCAAGCCATTCTGATCCTGATCCTTTACTTTTTCTCTTTCTAAAAATTTTTAGGATCTTCTTTGTCCTCAATATTCTGAAATCTTATGAGGAATTCTTGGTGTGAGTCAATTTTCATCCATTTTGAAGGTTTTTAATGAAACTTTCAGTCTGGAAACAGGACTTTCTCTAGAAAATTGTCTTGAATTGTTTGGTTGGTGGCTTTCTCCTCTGTTTTCTTCTTCAGCAACTTTTATTATTTGGATGTTAGACCTCTTGAACTGGTTGTAAAGTTTATTTTTATTTACCTCTCATCCTTATTCTCCATCTCCTTTTATGTTTGCTTTATTTCAGGGATAGTCACTCAACCTTATCTTCAATCTTTCTATTGAGTTTTTCATTTTTGTTATTATATTTTTAAATTCTAAGAGTATATTTTTTATCCATTTAATTTTCCTTTTTAAATGCTCATCTCCTGGTTTAGTCTCTGCTTCTTTCAAGTTGCTTTGTTTCTGTTCTCTCTCTCTCTTTCTCTCTCATTAGAGGCTCTCCTCTGATGTTTTATAATTTTTGGTTATCTGCTCATATTTGAATAGGGACTGAAAACCTGATTGTAATACAGGCACACCCCCAAATATCATAGCATGTTTATCCTAAAGAATAATCAAGATTGTTTCTTTATCTTATTAATTGCTTACAACATAGCCATCAAGAAGGATTCTGTGAGTGTCACATTGAAAAGTGGACTGGTTACTATTAAAGGTGGGAAAGAAGAAATAAATGGGCAAAGTCCACAGCACGCTAGATATAGGAGAAATCATCAGATCTCTCTTCCAAGTTTCTGAAAATACTGAATGTCTTTCCACTGAAATGTTTAAAGGATGAAGCAGATAAACTGCTTTTCCAAATGACTTAAGGACAAGTCCCTCTAACCTGGCATTTGAGTCAGACGTTCTTCACAAAATTGACTTGCTGTACTATGTAGAGATGCCAACAACTGCCCCCAACCACATGCCTTTCTTGGAGGACTTGTTCACATCCTTGGGAAGGACATTCCTGTGTACCCCCTGTCCTCCACCACAGCTGAATGGGCCATAAGTGGACCTAACTCAAACTAGGCCACTCGGATTTTCTCTCCCAGGAAAGTGGAAATAGGACACTGAGAAACACAGTTAAACAGTGGGGATTCCTTGAACTGAAAGGTTAAATACGGTGAAAGGCAGAGTTTATGCCATGACCAAACTAAGTCAGAAAATCCATGAGACAGAGAATGCCAATATGCAGAAAGCAGCAGAAGAGAGAAGACGTAAAAGAGCAGAGATAAGAGAAGACAGGATGTCACCAGCGACTGAAGAAATCATTTCAGGTACTGACTTTCCAGATGACTTGGTGTATGGCCTTTACCTGCCCTGTGTCCTTTCAGTAAATTCACTTTGTACTCAAGCTAGTATGTGTGAGCTTCTGTTCTCTGTCATCAAATGAGAAGCTATTCACCAAGTATAATAGTCAGGATCCAACAGGATAAAGATGCCATACCCAAACATGGTAACAGAGGAAAGTCTAATAAAAAGAGATAATTTTCAAAGAGGGGCAGAGTATAAGGAAACCAACCTTGGGTGTGGCCACAGCAAAGCCATGGTAAATAAATGGTGTCTATTTCTATAGTCACCAATGGTTATTTTTTTTCTTTTTTTTTTTTAATTTATTTATTTTATTTATTTATTTTTGGCTGTGTTGGGTCTTTGTTGCTGTGCACGGGCTTTCTCTAGTTGTGGCAAGCGGAGGCTACTCTTCATTGCACTGCGCCGGCTTCTCATTGCAGTAGCTTCTCTTGTTGCAGAGCACAGGCTCTAGCTGCATGGGCTTTAGTAGTTGTGGCTCGTGGGCTCTAGAGTGCAGGCTCAGTAGTTGTGGCGCACTGGCTTAGTTGGTCTGTGGCATGTGGGATCTTCCGGGACCAGGGCTCAAACCCGTGTACCCTGCATTGGCAGGCAGATTCTTAACCACTGCACCACCAGGGAAGCCACCATGTTTTCTTAAAGACACCTAAATACATCTCAATTTTAATAAGATCCTCTATATACACATTTATTTGCTACTAAAAATTGAAATAGCATATCGAAAAATTTTATTACAATCCAAATTTTTGAAAACCAGAAAATCTAGTTAATGCACTCTGCTCTAATTAGGCTCTAGCCAAACCACCAATGTTTTCTTTACATTCCTTCTGCACAAGTTACTTTGCTTCCAATTCTTGATGTTGGGTTTCATATCATTGACTTCAGGCTTCGAAAACACACAGGTAATATTTGATTCTTATTAGTACTTCTTTCGTTCAAAGAAGCTGAAAAGGCATATATCTTAGCCTGGAGAGAGTAAGAACTTCCTGGCAAGACCTGCAATCATAGGTAGATGGACACAGGCAACACACAGCAACCTAGCAGGAAGGGAACTGAGAGAATAAATATTCTGACACTACTCCCCTCCTGCCCTCCAGTACACTGTGGATGCCCCTACTGTCAAACCTACCAGAAGACAGAGGGCAAGGGAGCCACTGACGCAGTCAATAGGTGGAGAAGGATGGAGAGTAGACCTGGGGAGGCAAATGGAAAGTATCTAGTGCTCAAAGTAACTTCTGTCCACATCTTCAGGGCAAAGCTAGCCCTCTTCTCCTGACCCCTGGGTAACCTCTTTTTAGCCCATCTGCTAACTGGGAGTGGAAGGAGCAAAGCAGAAATTCAAACTTGTCCTGAATTCAGCTTCCTCATAGATGAGTATATTTAATTACAAAATAGCACCAACCTTTCATTCACAGATAAGACGTGTTAGTCACAGATTTCCTTCAGAATTTAGAAATAGGAGTTCTAAGGTGTCCACTTTTGAGCACATAAGGATACAAATGTATGGAAAGCCCATTTCACTTTCCTGCAGAATTTCCAGGGCAAGAGTCTATGCCTTCTCCTTCCCTGCTAGTTCCCCCAGAGCTCCTTAGGCAGTAATTCTCAATCTATGAGGATGAAGCATAAAATAATCAGTAAATGAGAAACCGCACGCACGTACGTACACATCCTCCTTGGAGGACAGAGGCTTCATAAATTAGAGGTTTTCTCTTGGAAGAAAAGCTCAGAAAAGTAAAATTCCTGCTTTAAAATATTATATTTCCTTCAAATTTACCAACATTCCTAATAAGAATACGTCTGAGTAAGCTTCAGTTTTGACAGAAAGCTGGCACGAGACGGTCAGAAGTTCCAGAACCACCTCTGTGGCTCTGGAATGTCTTCATCTCCCCAGCAGGGCCTGGCGGAGCCCTCTCAGGGCACGCATTAGAGATGCCAGGAAGCCTTGATTGCATGTCACCACCGCTGTCTGGTTTTTGATAAGCAGATAAGATTGGTGAGGGGCCTTTCATCTCTAGGTCATGGTTAGAAGCCCTGTGTCACTGAGTGACAGTTAAAAGCTGCTCCTACTGGAGATGGTGGGAAATGAGTGGGTGTGCTCAGCCCACCTCTTCCTAGATGAAAGCCCCCTCACAAAACTACCTCAGTACATCTGGCACAAATGAACCAGTACAGATTCCTGTGGGGAGGGGAGGGGAGGCTGGGAAGAGGCTCTGAACTCAGACTCTGGGAGTGAGGGGGACCCAATTATGACAAAACAGCAAACAGCCTGGAAAGGCTACTTGTAAATTGCTAGTTCTAATCACAGGATCTCAAAGAGTAAGAAAGGCCCCCTTCACATTATGCTGGGGAGCTGGGACCACATGAATATTAACATCCTCCCTTCGTGAGTGAGAACCTTTCCAGAGGTGTGATATTCCTACACAAGGTGACTAAAGTAGGCGCCAAATGTCCCAATACTCAAAGACTTTCAATGATCTCTATTTTCTACTCATGGGTACTAGCATGAATGGGCAGAAAGCAGTATTAGGTTATAACTCTTGGCAGAATTAGTCCTAATGCCTTCCTAATGTTGGTGCTAAATCATTCCTCAGATCACCACTATTGCAGGCCCAGAGAGACTGGGAATATGGCTTAGGGTAGGAGGCAGGGGAAGGACAGAGCATGGCTAATGTCAATTTGTCTGTCTGACAAGGACAAGCCACTAGGCCACCAAGGAGATCGGTCCAAACAAAAACAATGTTTGCCCATACTTACAGATCAGCAAGGCCCAATGGGCTAAAGTACACAAAAATCTGTGCCCTCCCATGGGTGTGTCCTATGGAAAATGGGGGAAGGATCAAACTGAGGGGATTCAAGGACCTACACAGTGGACTACAGCAGCAGACACATTTATTTACCCTGGCTTTTGTTAAAGTAAATAAAAGCAGACTACCTTGGCAAACCTTTTACAGACTCCAGAAAGTACATTGTATAGGCTCAGTGGCACACTCTCTCTATTGAGGAGAATAGAGGAAAAGGACAGTTGGGGAGAAGAGTGCCAACAGGTCATAGCAAAGTTTCAGTCTGTGAGATGAGACTTATCATCCATTGTGTCCTACATTTGGGACTAAAGATGCTCCCAGATCTGGCAGAAAACATCTGTTAGCATTTTCTGTGAACTGACCTTTTGTTGAGTAGATTGCAAAAGAGTGTTTATATTATGATTTCATTTTATGTAAAATCATCAATACAAATATAGACATATGTATATATATACACATATATACATAGAGAAGTGACGGGAAGAATGTTGTAAAAGTATGCAGAATAATTATTCCTGGATTGTAGACATTCAGGGAACTTCATAATTTTCAAAATTGTTTCATTTTCTATAATGAAAATGTATTACCTTCATAAACAGAAAAAAACTATTGAAATAATTTTCCTTAAACTAAGCAGAAACCAGCATATTCAGAAATTTTATTATAAAAGGCTAGAGAAAGAACATTTATTAAGTGCTTCCCTTGCACTCAGGACTATGTTTGGCACAGACCCTGTGAACTGTTATTTTTATTTTACATATAAGAGTTGACTTCTCATTAGAAACCAGGTAAGTAAGGAGTGTATTGAGAGAACAAAACCATCAACCTTTAATTCTATATCCATTCAAATTATCCATCAAAAGTGAAGGAAAAATAGAGACTTTCTCAGACAAAAAAAAAAAAAAAACTTGACAGAATCCATTGCCAGCCATTCTAGCCTGCAAGAAATGTTAAAAATTCTTCAGGCAGAAGGAAAATATTGTAGGTCAGAAACTTAGAGGTATATAAAGAAAGGAAAAGAGAAAGAAAATTCAAAAAAAATAAATAAATAGAATAAAGAAAGGAAAAGAATCAGAGAAGAAATAAATGAAGGTAAAATCTTTTATTTTCTTATTAAAAAAAAGAAATAAAAGCTCAGAGAGTTTGATTAATTTGACCAAGACTTCTGTAAGTGTTATCAATCTTTCAGCAAAGCAGAGAATCCTAGGGCTGGATACTCTCCCCTTCTGCTTGGGAAAGAATCCCAGGGGAAGAGGAAGTTTTGGGTAGAAAGCACCAGCCTGGGAAGTGGCTCTCAAAGTACTCCCTGAGTGTCCCTTGGGCTAATGGCAGAGCTGAGCTTTGTGGGTCCAACAATACAAAGAATGTTGCCTGCCTCGCAGAGATGTGGCCCAAACAAATGAGAACAAGATGCTTCATGATCTTTGAGTAGCAGGTGTAGCTATGAGGAGTCATGTGTCACCCATGACACATGTTCTGGGGAAGGCAGCAGACTATTTTCTGAGGGCTGGTTGACCCTACATCAAAGCACAAAGCTAGTAATCAGGAAACCCTGGTTCCAGCCACCATGATAATCATTCAAAATAGCTGAGCTTCTCTGAGCCACCCTTTCCTCAGTTGTAAGCAAAAGGGTTTTACCTAGAAAATCTCTAAAGTCTTTCTAGTTCTAGGAATCTATAATCCATGATCTAATTCCAACCATTGCTTCTCCTGGATTCATTAAGCAATTGCCCTAGCACGTTCAACTGGTCTACCAGACACTGCTTCAGGGCCTAAAACTATGTGTGCTAACGCAGAGATGTAAGACATCTTTTGTAATCTGTGTAGGATTTTGCTACTTAGCTTTATTTCATAACCCACAATTATCTTTGAAAACCAAACAAGTCTATTTACTCTCTATCATCTGTGTTCCAAATGGGGCCAAACCCTTCTTCCCCCTTCTTTATGGAAAATCCCAAAATCTCAGGTGGGAGTCAGTATAACTCAGGAGATTTGGCACTTTGAGCTTGGAATCTTTCCCACTGGGTCCCAAATGCTTTATTTCCGAAGAGCTGCTTTTGTAAGGCAGGCAAGAAAGGCTGAGTTAATGGTTAGAATTTATAAATGGTTTTTGCAAATTAAATAGAATTCTATAACTAAAAAGCAACCAGCAAAAATTCAAAATGCCAATTAAAGCCCCCTGGTGCAGAAGGTAGACACTTTCTTATCAAAACGGGCCAGAAGAGTGAATCAAACCACCCAGGAAATCATATATCCACCCCTTAAAAATATTAACCGGGAAAATCTCAGAGACAATGATACCATGAACAATTATAAACATGGGCTGCAGATGGCTGAATCACAATAGTCAAACTCAATTGCTATTTGAAAAGAATTAAGCCAGAAATGAATTTAAATATGTGGTTCAGAGGCCGGCTTCTAATGTTTTATCTGGTGCAATCCATATCCTGCTTTCCAGGGTAGGTGGAAAGACACCAAGTCTTTCAGATAGGGGGCTGCCTTCTCTGATTTGGAAATTCTTCATAAACAGCATCAAGCCACTATCCAGCCTCCTTAGCTTATCCTTTTGTTCACTGTGGAGGCACCGTGAGCTAGAGATGCACTAACATCTTCCTCTCTTCACATTCTTTGCAGGACAACTTTGGCCCAGGGAATCCGTCAGAAAGCTCCCTCTTCATGGTCTCCGAATAGTCATTTGCAGGATTCATTCCAGGGAATCAATTTTCTGAAGACTATTTCATAGACTTTAATAGGTTCTCTATTTAAAAAGCAACCTTGGGCTTCCCTGGTGGCGCAGTGGTTGAGAATCTGCCTGCTAATGCAGGGGACACGGGTTCGAGCCCTGGTCTGGGAAGACTCCACATGCCGCGGAGCAACTGGGCCCGTGAGCCACAACTACTGAGCCTGCGCGTCTGGAGCCTGTGCTCCGCAACAAGAGAGGCCGCGATAGTGAGAGGCCCGCGCACCGCGATGAAGAGGGGCCCCCGCTTGCCACAACTAGAGAAAGCCCTCGCACAGAAACGAAGACCCAACACAGCCAAAAATAAATAAATAAATAAATAAATAAATAAATTTAAAAAGCAACCTTTGTAACTCTCTATTCAAATATATTTCATGCATGTCTATTGAGTCATTCATTTGACAAGCCATGTGTTATCTGCTTGCTCTTTAAAATACTATGTTTGGGCTTCCTTGGTGGCACAGTGGCTGGGAGTCCGCCTGCCAATGCAGGGGACACGGGTTTGAGCCCTGGCCCGGGAAGATCCCACATGCCACAGAGCAACTAAGCCCACGTGCCACAACTACTGAAGCCTGCATGCCTAGAGCCCATGCTCCACAGCAGAAGCCACCACAATGAGAAGCCCACGCACTGCAACAAAGACCCAATGCAGCTAAAAATAAATAAATAAAATAAAATAAATTTATAAAAATATATATATTATGTTTTGATTTAGTCAAGGATGTGTGTGTGTATGTGTTTAGAGAGAATTTTTTTCATTTCTAGAGAAGTGTTATATCTAAGGGTACATCTGAATCCAAGTTAGTAAAAGACTATTTACCTTCCCTGCCTTGGCATGTTCTACCCTTTAAAGAGGCTAATGAGTGACTCATATTTTTGGCTGGCTGACTTCTTCTTGAATATCAGGTCTTCTCTGAGTGAGCAACTCATCTTTTACACAGATACTGGATGCCTGCCCACCCATCCCAGCTTAAATACTGTTTGTCCTGCTTCCTCTGATAGGAAAAAATATTCAAATTCTCTCTTCCCACTCACTTCTTGAGCTAAGAGAATGGGAGGGGGGGTTGGAAGAATTTGATGGCACCAGCTCTGAGATTCACCCTCATTGTCTCTATTTTTGAACATGTCACCACTAATCACCAGATGACCCTAATTCCATTTACAATTTCTTCTTGCATCCATGAATGCTTTCAAACCTGATTCTAAATACCAGCATAATGTGTGGAACTGAACATACCCAGGTAAATGGGAAGGAAAGTCAGTTAGATAACTATTTATAGTTCCATATATTTACCATATACTGTTTCTTACTTCCTCTCTCTTGGCAATAATTCTCATCTTCCCCTTCACCCAGCTAATCCCCCATTCTCTCATCCTTAAGGTGTCATCTGTTCCAAGAAGCTTCCCCTGACCCGGAAAGTACCAGCCTTGGTTATCTATCACTTCCCTCTGGCTGCTTACAACTCTACCATTGCATTTAACTTCACTACATTATAATTATCTGTCTATAGGTCTATTTCCCCAATGAAAACAGGAACTAAGTGTTTTTCATTTTTTATTGCCTAAACTTGATCCAGTTTGGCACATAAAAAGCATCCAGTCAGAGTGAGAATGAATGGGCATTAATGTTGTTCAGCTGCTCTCTGAGTCATTTAAGGAAATAAGTACTTTAGACTCAAAGGCAAAAAAATGTATGCAAATAGTAAAAAAAAAAAAAAAAAAATCTGAAACCCCCTTTTTTTAAAAAGCAATATACGTGGCTGCCTGTTCTTCCATGCACCGGTGCACATATCTCACTCTGCCTGGTATTAAGATTGGATATTTATGTAACCCACCACTCTGTCAGCCCCACCACCTTGGCTACTACCACAGATATCTACGTCAGCACACCACCAGCTCCACAACCTCCTGCACTACTCCTTCCACCGCCTCCATCACCTCCAATACATGGCCCACTTCCACCTCCATCTACACCAATGTCTTCACCTCCTCCTCTATCTATCTCTACTTCCTCGACCACCTCCTTCACCTTCTCAGCCACCATCTACACCGCCTCTATTACCTCCACCACCTTCACCAACTCTTCCACCACCACTTCCACCTTCACTCCTTTCATTACCATCTCCATAACCTCCACCACCTCAACCGTAACCTTCACCACCTCTGTTATAACCATCACCTCTACCACCATCTCTTCCACACACCCCCATCTCCAACTCTATCCTTTGTTCTACCTCCATAACCTCCTGTACCACTTCCTCCATCATCTCCACTACATTCTTCTCCTCCACCTCCATCCCCACCACCATCTCCTCCACCTGCACATTCGTCACCCCCACCACCACAGGCTCCATCACCACTAGCACTTCTCCTCTTCAAGGCTCATCTTCCTCACATGTGTCTGGGGAACATAAAGGAGACTGATTTCATAATTCTTTCTCCTTCTTCACTCTCTCTTGCTTTCTTTCCTGTTCCTGCTACTTTTGTTCTCTTTTTAATACCCCTGTACCCGACAAACATCTTTATACCTATTATAAACCTACCAGAGATTCTGTGCTCAAGACATCTTTGAAAATGAAATTGCTTTGCAAATCTTCACTGGAAGCTGTGGAAACTTAAGCCGAGATCAGAGAAGGTAGAGAATAATAAAAGTGTATCCTTCCTGTCCTCTGGCAGCGAGGACCTCTCCTTCCATTGTTCTCATATCTGTTTCTACTGTTTTTCTCAAACCATCACTAGAAAGGGTCCCATCTGGTGGTCATAGAGCAGAAATGTAGGGTGGTTCTTTCCTTTCTTCTAGGGATTGGAACCAATATATTCTATGCAAGAAGGTATAGAACAAGCTATTTCACTCACTGAAAATTGCTTTAGCCAAGGCAGAAACAGCCTAGGAACAAAGTATAGCATAAACTGGGCATGCTGCCTGCTGCAAAGATAAAACTGGAGTCTGGACAGCAAATTTAAAAGGTCCACCCATTCCCAAGTGATTGAACTCTTTCTGTCATAGATGCATGTGTATCACAGCAGAAGAAAATATTTAGCCTTATGTTGCACGTGTTCGGGATGACTGAGAACAACGTAGTAAGAATTCAAGGCATAATGAGATATACACACACAAAGGGAATTTACCATAAAAATTCAATTCAGCAGGTCTCTGTCTTCTTTAGGAGACTGATGGGAAGGCATGGGGATTTTCAGGTGTTAAAGTGGTCACAAGAGGGAGGTAAGTTTGAAGGATGAGCAAACCCTAGGTCTTTGTAACTCCCTGGAACAGACTATACACAGATAAAACAAGAATTCTCAGAAAAGTCACTGGAACAGCTAGTTCCAAAGCCACCAACTTGGTTCCTCCTTGGTATTTCAATTCTGAATCCTAGCTTTTAAGAAAAAAGATGAAGAAATAAAGACATGTATTTTTTTCCCAAGCACATTCAAAAGCTTAAGGCTCCAAATGTCCACACACAAACATAAGAACAAACTTAAGAATAATGAGTCATATTCAGCCCTACGTTTCACCCTCTCACAAGGTAGAACAAAGAATGACTATAGAAAAGAGGAACTTTCCAATGTTGTAATGATCATCAACATATTCTAAGAAATGCCATGCTGAATGTAACAACTTTGCTATGGATGTGACCAAGGTACACATAGTGAAAATCTTGTTTCCAAGGGAATTTCATCAAATCTCATCCAGTGACAAGGACAAGAAAAACTTTTGTTTGTATTTCTTTAATCTCTTTCAATCTAGTGATGTTGTTTTTAATCAATCTAAAGGTTTGGTGTCGCTGAATTTAAAGAATCAGTGTCAAGCATTTGCCACGTCCTCTGCCCAGATCCACATCGCTCACTCACTCACTCCCTCACGCTGTTTGGGTCTCAGCTCAAGTGAAACCCTTTCAGAGAGGCCTGCTCAGGAAGCCCCACCCAAAAAAAAAACACATACACCAAAAATTATCACTCTCTGTCCCCTCACCCTACTTTATTTTTTGTTCTTTTTCTCATTTATTTTACTTTTCTTATTTATCTCACACTGCTTTATTTGTCCTTTGTATAACCACCCCCTGCCCTAAGAATATCACTTCCACGAGAGTCTTGACCTCTTCATATCTACTTTTGTTCATTCACAACTGAATCCCCAGATCTAAGAATGGTGCCTGGTACAAAATATTTGCTAAGTAAGTATTTAATTAATTAATTAATTAGTACACATTCTGCAGAGGAAACACCTACAGTCTAATTAAAGGAATTATTATATCTCCAAACAACACAAACTGTTAATACAAGTAAAAATTATCGAGATTGGTTCAAGATGGCAGAGTAGAAGGACGTGTGCTCACTCCCTCCTGCGAGAGCACCAGAATCACAACTAACTGCTGAACAATCAACAACAGGAAGACGTTGGAACTCACTAAAAAAGATACCCCACATCCAAAGACAAAGGAGAAGCCACAACGAGATGGTAGGAGGGGCACAATCACAATAAAATCAAATCCCATAACCACTGGGTGGGTGATTCACAAACCAGAGAACAATACCACAGAAGTCCACCCACTGGAGTGAAGGTCCTGAGCACCAGGTCAGGCTTCTCAACCTGGGGGTATGGCAACAGGAGGAGGAGTTCCCAGAGAATCAGACTTTGAAAGCTGGCAGGATTTGATTGCAGGACTTCGACAGTACTGGGGAAAACAGAGACTCCACTCTTGGAGGGCACACATAAAGTAGTGTGCACAGCAGGACCCAGGGGGAAGGAGCAGTGACCCCATAGGAGACTGAACCAGACCTCCCTGGTAGTGTTGAAGGGTCTTCTGCAGAGGTGGGGGGCAGCTGTGGCTCACCATGGGGACAAGGACACTAGCAGCAGAAGTTCTAGGAAGTACTCCTTGGCGTGAGCCCCAGAGTCTGCCATTAGCCCCACCAAACAGCCTGTAGGCACCAGTGCTGGGTCGCTTCAGGGCAAACAACCAAAAGGGAGGGAACCCAGCCCCACCCATCAGCAGACAAGTGGATTAAAGTTTTACTGAGCTCCGCCCACCAGATCAACACCCAGCTCTACCCACGACCACTCCCTCCCAACAGGAAGCTTGCACAACCCTCTTAGATAGCCTCATCCACCAGAGGGCAGACAGCAGAAGCAAGAAGAACTACAGTCCTGCAGCCTGTGGAACAAAAACCACATTCACAGAAAGACAGACAAAATGAAAAGGCACAGGACCATGTATCAGATGAAAGAACAAGATAAAACCGCAGAAAAACAACTACATGAAGTGGAGGTAGGCAGCCTTCCAGAACAAGAATTCAAAATAATGCTAGTGAAGATGATCCAGGACTTCCGAAAATGAATGGAGGCAAAGATTGAGAAGATTCTAGAAATGTTTAACAAAGACTTAGAAGAATTAAACAACAGACACCTAGAAGAATTAAAGAACAAACAAACAGAGATGAACAATACAATAACTGAAATGAAAAATACACTAGAAGGAATCAGTAGCAGAATAACTGAGGCAGAAGAATGGATAAGTGACCTGGAAGACAGAATGGGGTAATTCACTGCTGTGGAACAGAATAAAGAATAAAGAATGAAAATCAATGAAGACAGCCTAAGAGACCTCTGGGAAAACATTAAACGCACCAACATTCGCATTATAGGGGTCCCAGAAGGAGAACAGAGGGAGAAAGGACGCGAGAAAATATTTGAAGAGATTATAGTCAAAAAATTCCCTACCATGAGAAAGGAAATAGCCACCCAAGTCCAGGAAGCAGAGAGAGTCCGAGGCAGGATAAACCCAAGGAGAAACAGGCCAAGACACATAGTAATCAAATTGACAAGAATAAAGACAAAGAAAAATTATTAAAAGCAACAAGGGAAAGATGACAAATAACATACAAGGGAACTCCGATAAGATTAAGAGCTGAGGGCTTCCCTGGTGGCGCAGTGGTTGAGAGCCTGCCTGCCAATGCAGGGGACACGGGTTCGAGCCCTGGCCTGGGAGGATCCCACATGCCACGGAGCAACTAGGCCCGTGAGCCACAGCTACTGAGCCTGCGCGTCTGGAGCCTGTGCTCCGCAACAAGAGAGGCCGCGATAGTGAGAGGCCCGCGCACCGCGATGAAGAGTGGCCCCCACTTGCTGTAACTAGAGAAAGCCCTCGCACAGAAACGAAGACCCAGCACAGCCATAAATAAATAAATAAATAAATAAATAAATAAATAAATGGATCATCACATTTAAAAAAAAAAAAAAAAAAAGATTAAGAGCTGATTTCTCAGCAGAAACTCTACAGGCCAGAAGGGAGTGGCATGACATATTTAAAGTGATGAAAGGGAAGAACCTACAACCTAGATTACTCTACCCAGCAAGGATCTCATTCAGATTCAATGGAGAAATCAAAAGCTTTACAGACAAGCAAAAGCTAAGAGAACTCAGCACCACCACATCAGCTCTACAAGAAATGCTAAAGTAACTTCTCTAAGTGGGAAACACAAGAGAAGAAAAGGACCTACAAAAACAAACCCAAACAATTATGAAAATCGTAATAGGAACACACATATTGATAATTACCTTAAATGTGAATTAAATGCTCCACCAAAAGACACAGGCTCACTGAATGGATACAAAAACAAGACCCACATATATGCTGTCTACAAGAGACCCACTTCAGACCTAGGGACACATACAGACTGAAAGTGAGGAGATGGAAAAAGATATTCCATGTAAATGGAAATCAAAAGAAAGCTGGAGTAGCAATACTCATATCAGATAAAAGAGACTTTAAAATAAAGAATGTTATAAGAGACAAGAAAGGACAATACATAATGATGAAGGGATCAATCCAAGAAGAAGATATAACAATTATAAATATATATGGACCCAACATAGGAGCACCTCAATACAAAAGGCAACTGCCAACAGCTAAAAAAGAGGAAATCAACAGTAACACAGTAATAGTGTGGGACTTTAACACCTCACTTATACCAACGGACAGATTATCCAGACAGAAAATTAATAAGTCAACACAAGCTTTAAATGACATAATAGACCAGATACATTTAATTGATATTTATAGGACATTCCATCGAAAAATAGCAGATTACACTTTCTTCTCAAGTGCACACGGAACATTCCCCAGGATAGATCACATCTTGTGTCACAAATCAAGCCTTGGTAAATTTAGGAAAATTGAAATAATATCAAGCATCTTTTCTGGCCACAACACTATGAGATTAGAAATAAATTACAGGGGAAAAAATGTGAAAAACGAACACATGGAGGCTAAACAATACGTTAATAAATAGCCAAGAGAACACTGAAGAAATCAGAGAGGAAATCAAAAATACCTAGAGACAAATGACAAAATGAAAACATGATGATCCAAAACCTATGGGATGCAGCAAAAGCACTTCTAAGAGGGAAGTTTATAGCAATACAATCCTACCTCAAGAAACAAGAAAAATCTCAAATAAACAATCTAACCTTACACCTAAAGGAACTAGAGAAAGAAGAACAAACAAAACCCAAAGTTAGTAGAAGGAAAGAGATCATAAAGATCAGAGCAGAAATAAATGAAATGGAAACAAAGAAAACAATAGCAAAGATCAATAAAACTAAAAGCTGGTTCTTTGAGAAGATAAACAAAATTGATAAACCTTTAGCCAGATCCATCAAGAAAAAGAGGGAGAGGATTCAAATCAATAAAATTAGAAATGAAACAGGAGAAGTTACAACAGACACCACAGAAATACAAAGCATCATCAGAGACTACACTACAAGCAATTCTATGCCAATAAAATGGTGGAAGAAATGGACAAATTCTTAGAAGGGTACACATTCCAAGACTGAACCAGGAAGAAATAGAAAATATGAACAGACCAATCACAAGTTATGAAGTTGAAACTGTGATTAAAAATCTTCCAACAAACAAAAGTCCAGGACCAGATGGCTTCACAGGTGAATTCTATCAAACATTCAGAGAAGAGCTAACACCCATCCTTCTCAAACTCTTCCAAAAAATTGCAGAGAAAGGAACACTCTCAAACTCAGTCTATGAGGCCACGATCACCCTGATACCAAAACCAAACAAAGATACTACAAAAAAAAAAAGAAAATTACAGACAAATATCACTGATGAATATAGATGCAAAAATCCTCAACAAAATACTAGCAAAGAGAATCCAACAACACATTAAAAGGATCATACACTATGATCAAGTGGGAATTATCCCAGGGTCGCAAGGATTCTTCACTATACACATATCAATGGATGTGATACACCACATTAACAAATTGAGGAACAAAAACCATAAGATCAAATCTTGGAAAGAGAATGCAGAAAATACAAGAATCGTTTAACAAGGATGTAGATGAACTAAAGAGCAAACAAACAAGGAGGAAAAACACAATAAATAAAATTTAAAATTCTCTAGCAGGAATCAATAGCAGAATAACTGAGGCAGAAGAACAGATAAGTGACCTGGAAGATAAAATAGTGGAAATAACTACCACATAGCACAATAAAAAAAAAAGAATGAAAAGAATTGAGGACAGTCTCAAACACCTCTGCGACAACATTAAATGCACCAACATTCGAATTATAGAGGTCCCAGAAGAAGAAGAGTAAAAGAAAGGGAATGAGAAAATATTTGAAGAGATTATAGTTGAAAACTTCCCTAATATGGAAAAGGAAATAGTCAATCAAGTGCAGGAAGTGCAGAGAGTCCCACACAGGATAAATCCAAGGAGAAACATGTCAAGAAACATACTAATAAAACTAACAAAAATTAAACACAAAGAAAAAATATTAAAAGCAGCACGGGAAAAACAACAAATAACATACAAAGGAATCCCCATAAGGTTAACAGCTGATCTTTCAGCAGAAACTCTGCAAGCCAGAAGGGAGTGGCAGGAAATATTTAAAGTGATGAAAGGGAAAAACCTACAACCAAGAATACTCTACCCAGCAAGGATCTCATTCAGATTCAATGGAGAAATTTAAACAATTACAGACAAGCAAAAGCTAAGAGAGTTCAGCACCACCAAACCAGCTTTACAACAAATGCTAAAGGAACTTCTCTGTGCAAGAAACACAAGAGAAGGAAAATACCTACAATAACAAACCCAAAACAATTAAGAAACTGGTAATAGGAACACACATACCGATAACTACATTAAATGTAAATGGATTAAATGTTCCAACCAAAAGACATAGACTGGCTGAATGGATACAAAAATGAGACCCGTATATATGCTGTCTACAAGAGACCCACTTCAGACCTAGGGACACATACAAACTGAAAGTGAAGGGATGGAAAAAGATATTCCATGCAAATGGAAATCAAAAGAAAGCTGGAGGAGTAATTCTCATATCAGACAAAATAGACTTTAAAATAAAGAATATTACAACAGACAAAGAAGGACACTATGTAATGATCAAGGGATCAATCCAAGAAGAAGATATAAAAATTGTAAATATTTATGCACCCAACATAGGAGCACCTCAATACATAAGGCAAATGCTAACAGCCATAAAAGAGGAAATTGACAGTAACACAATCATAGTAGGGGACTTTAACACCCCACTTTCACCAATGGAAAGATCATCCAAAATGAAAATACATAAGGAAACACAAGCTTTAAATGATACATTAAACAAGATGGACTTAATTGATATTTATAGGACATTCCATCCAAAAACAACAGAATACACTTTCTTCTCAAGTGCTCATGGAATATTCTCCAGTACTGATCATATCTTGGGTCACAAATCAAGCCTTGGTAAATTTAAGAAAATTGAAATCGTATCAAGTATCTTTTCTGACCACAGTGCTATAAGACTACATATCAATTACAGGAAAAAATCTGTAATAATTACAAACACATGGAGGATAAACAATACAGTACTAAATAATCAAGACATCACTGAAGAAATCAAAGAGGAAATCAAAAAATACCTGGAAACAAACGACAATGAAAACAGGACGACCCAAAACCTATGGGATGCAGCAAAAGCAGTTCTAAGAGGGAAGTTTATAGCAATACAATCCTACCTCAAGAAACAAGAAACATCTCACATAAACAACCTAACCTTACACCTAAAACAATTAGAGAAAGAAGAACAAAAAAAACCCATAGTTAGCAGAAGGAAAGAAATCATAAAGATCAGATCAAAAATAAATGAAAAAGAAATGAAGAAAACAATAGCAAAGATCAATAAAACTTACAGCTGGTTCTTTGAGAAGATAAACAAAATTGATAAACCATTAGCCAGACTCATAAAGAAAACAAGGGAGAAGACTCAAATCAAGAGAATTAGAAATGAACAAGGAGAATTAACAACTGACACTGCAGAAATACAAAGGATCATGAGAGATTACTACGAACAACATTATACCAACAAAATGGACAACCTGGAAGAAATGGACAAATTCTTAGTAAAGCACAACCTTTCCAGACTGAACCAGGAAGAAATAGAAAATATAAACAGACCAATCACAAGCACTGAAATTGAAACTGTGATTTAAAATCTTCCAAAAAACAGAAGTCCAGGACCAGATGGCTGCACAGGCAAATTCTATCAAACATTTAGAGAAGAGCTAACACCTATGCTTCTCAAACTCTTCCAAACTATAGCAGAGGGAGGAACACTCCCAAACGCATTCTATGAGGCCACCATCACCCTGATACCAAAACCAGGCAAAGATGTCACAAAGAAAGAAAACTACAAGCCAATATCACTGATGAACATAGATGCAAAAATCCTCAACAAAATACTAGCAAACAGAATCCAACAGCAGATTAAAAGGATCATACACCATGATCAAGTGGGGTTTATCCCAGGAATGCGAGGATTCTTCAATGTATGCAAATCAATCAATGTGATATACCATATTAACAAATTGAAAGAGAAAAACCATATGATCATCTCAATAGATACAGAAAATGCTTCTGACAAAATTCAACACCCATTTATGATAAAAACTCTCCAGAAAGTAGGCAAGAGGGACCTTACCTCAACATGATAAAGGCCATATGTGACAAACCCACAGCCAACATCATTCTCAATGGTGAGAAACTGAAACCATTTCCTCTAAGATCAGGAACAAGACAAGGTTGCCCACTCTCACCATTATTATTCAACATAGTTTTGGAAGTTTTAGCCACAGCAATCAGAGAAGAAAAAGCAATAAAAGGGATTCAAATTGGAAAAGAAGAAGTAAAGCTGTCACTGTTTGCAGATGACATGATACTATACATAGAGAATCCTAAAGATTCTACTAGAAAACTACTAGAGCTAATCAATGAACTGGTAAAGTAGCAGCATACAAAATTAATGCACAGAAATCTCTTGTATTCCTATACACTAATGATGAAAAATCTGAAAGAAAAATTAAGGAAACACACCCACTTACCATTGCAACAAAAAGAATAAAATACCTAGGAATAAACCTACGTAAGGAGACAAAAGACCTGTATGCAGAAAACTATAAGACACTGATGAAAGAAATTAAAGATGATAAAAAACAGATGGAGAGACAGACCATGTTCTTGGATTGGAAGAACCAACATTGTGAAAACGACTATACGACCCAAAGCAGTCTAAAGATTCAATGCAATCACTATCAAACTACCAATGGCATTTTTCACAGAACTAGAACAAAATATTTCACAATTTGTATGGAAACACAAAAGACCCTGAATAGCCAAAGCAATCTTGGGAAAGAAAAACGGAGCTGGAGGAATCAGGCTCCCAGACTTCAGATTATACTACAAAGCCACAGTAATCAAGACAGTGTGGTACTGGCACAAAAACAGAAATATTGTGTAATGCAACAGGATAGAAAGCCCAGAGATAAACCCACGCACATATGGTCACCTTATCCTTGATAAAGGAGGCAAGAATATAAAATGGAGAAAAGACAACCTCTTCAATAAATGATGCTGGGAAAATTGAACAGCCACATGTAAAAGAATGAAATTAGAACATTCCCTAAAACCATACACAAAAATACACTCAAAATGGATTCAAGACCTAAATGTAAGGCCAGACACTATAAAACTCTTAGCGGAAAACATAGGCGGAACACTATGACATAAATCACAGCAAGATCCTTTTTGACCCATCTACTAGAGAAATGGAAATAAAAACAAAAATAAATAAATGGCACCTAATGAAACTTAAAAGCTTTTGCACCGCAAAGGAAACCATAAACAAGATGAGAGGACAACCCTCAGAATGGGAGAAAATATTTGCAAACGAAGTAACTGACAAAGGATTAATCTCCAAAATATACAAGCAGCTCATGCAGCTCAATATCAAAAGAACAAACAACCCAATCCAAAAATGGGCAGAAGGCCTAAATAGACATTTCTCCAAAGAAGATATACAGATTGCCAACAAACACATGAAAGGATGCTCAACACTAATCATTAGAGAAATGCAAATCAAAACTACAATGAGGTATCACCTCACACCGGTCAGAATGGCCATCACCAAAAAATCTACAAACAATAAATGCTGGAGAGGGTGTAGAGAAAAGGGAACCCTCTTGCACTGTTGGTGGGAATGTAAATTGATACAGCCACTATGGAGAACAGCATGGAGGTTCCTTAAAAAACTAAAAATAAAACTACCATATGACACAGCAATCCCACTACTGGGCATATACCCTGAGAAAACCATAATTCAAAAAGAGTCATATATCACAGTGTTCATTGCAACACTATTTACAATAGCCAGGACATGGAAGCAACCTAAGTGTTCATCAAAAGATGAATTGATAAAGAAGATGTGGCACATATATAAAACAGAATATTACTCAGCCATAAAAGGAAATGAAATTAAGTTATTTGTACTGAGGTGGATGGACCTAGAGTTGGTAATACAGAGTGAAGTAAGTCAGAAAGAGAGAAACAAATACCGTATGCTAACACAAATATATGGAATCCAAAAAGAAAAAAAATGGTTATGAAGAACCTAGAGGCAGGACAGGAAGAACCTAGATGCAGACGTAGAGAATGGACTTGAGGACATGCGGAGGGGGAAGGGTAAGCTGGGACGAAGTAAGAGAGTGGTATGGACATATATGCACTACCAAATGTAAAATAGATAGCTGGTGGGAAGCAGCCACATGGCACAGGGAGATCAGCTCGGTGCTTTGTGACCACCTAGAGGGGTGGGATAGGGAGGGTGGGAGGGAGACACAAGAGGGAGGAGATATGGGGATATATGTATATGTATAGCTGATTCACTTTGTTATAAAGCAGAAACTAACACACCATTGTAAAGCAATTATAATCCAATAAAGAGGTTAAAAAAAAATATGATCATCTCAATAGATAGAGAAAAAGCTTTCGACAAAATTCAACACCCATTTATGATAAAAACTCTCCAGAAAGTAGGCATAGAGGGAACCTACCTCAACATAATAAAGGCCATATATGACAAACCCACAGCAAACATCATACTCAATGGTGAAAAACTGAAAGCATTTCCACTAAGATCAGGATGAAGACAAAGATGTGCACTCATGTCACTCTTATTCAACATAGTTTTGGAAGTCCTAGCCATAGCAATCAGAGGAGAAAAAGAAATAAAAGTAATACAAATTGGAAAAGAAGAAGTAAAACTGTCACTGTTTTCTAATGACATGATACTATACATAGAAAATCCTAAAGATGCCACCAGAAAACTGCTAGAACTAAGCAATGAATTTGGTAACATCGTATATTAACGCATATATGTGGAATCTAGAAAAATGGTACAGATGAACCGATATGCAAGGCAGAAATAGAGATACAGATGTAGAGAACAAACGTACAGACACCAAGGGGGGAAACCGGTGGGGGAGGGGTTGGTGGTGATGGGATGAATTGGGAGATTAGGATTGGCATATATACACTACTATGTATAAAATAGATAACTAATAAAAACCTGCTGTATTTAAAAAACGCAAGTAGGGCTTCCCTGGTGGCGCAGTGGTTAAGAATCTGCCTGCCAATGCAGGGGACACGGGTTCGAGCCCTGGTCTGGGAAGATCCCACATGCCGCGGAGCAACTAAGCCCGTGAGCCACAACTACTGAGCCTGCGCGTCTGGAGCCTGTGCTCCGCAACAGGAGAGGCCGCAACAGTGAGAGGCCCGCGCACCGCGATGAAGAGTGGCCCCCGCTCGCCACAACTGGAGAAAGCCCTCGCACAGAAACGAAGACCCAACACAGCCATAAATAAATAAATAAATATATATATTTTAAAAAATAAAAAATAAAAAATAAAAAAAAATAAAAAACGCAAGTATAAAATTATCACTCAAAACTGAAATATGTTTTTGCACATATTCTCAGCTTCAAGGTTTCAGGCCAAATGAGGTCAAGATCAGCAGCTCCCGTGCCTATTTTTTAAAGTCTTTCATTCTCCTCTGCTTCTGAGTTGAAGAAAATGAATCCCACCCTTTGTAGTTTCCCAGCCTGCTTTCCATCTTGGCTCTTTTTCCTCCTTGTTGAGAAATAGGAAGGAAGAGAAGAGAGACTGGGAGACAGGAATAAAGGTGAGGGACGATCAAGGGGAAAACATCAGGGACAAATTTGGTCTAGCATGGGGGTCCTTACCTCTAATCCCTGCCTTTTTTTTAAATTAAAGATTCATCATCCAAGATAATCAAGATGAGGCAGGGAGATATTTGGGGGTATACATGGAAATGATCCCACCTTTTAATCTACAGAACTTTGAAATGATCCCATCAAAAGTAGAAATAATCCTTACATGGAGAGATAAATTGTGTGTGAAGATTATTAACAGGGAAATTATTTGTGTTAGAAAATGCATATACAGAAAGTAAGAATATATGGTCACCTCTGTACCCTTGCTTCGATGATGGGCAGAGAAGGCATTAGCCAAGAAAGTTCTGACCCTGATGCCTGAGTGAGAGGTTTGGGTGTATAGGAGCTTTCTGTGGGATACTAAAATTATCTGTCAAGATGGAAAGCCCAGGGGACAGAGAATGTGGCCCCCACAGGGAAAGTAAATAACAGCTAGTATTTTTCAAGTACTTATTACAGTACTCCCCGCCCATATCCATGGTTTTGCTTTCTGCAATTTCAGTTACCCATGGTCAACCACAGTACAAAAATACTAAATGTAAAATGCCGGAAATAAACAATTCATAAGTTTTAAATTGCACACTATTCTGCGCAACATGATGAAATCTCACACTGGCCTGCTCCATCCTGCCCAGGATCCCCAACCAGCAACATTGTCATGGCTGCATGATCCAGGATCACCCAAAGCAGATGATCTTCCTTCTGACATATCATCATAAGGTCAATAGTAGCCTAACACTATGTCACAATGCCTACGTCATTCATCTCACTTCACCTCATCACGTAGGCATTTTATCATTTCACGTCATTACAAGGAGAAGAGTACAATACGATAAAATATTTTGAGAGAGACCACACTCACATAACTTTTATTATGGTATATTATTATAATTTTTCTATTTTATTATTATTGTTGTTAATCTCTTACTGTGCCTAATTTATAAATTAAACTTTATCATAGGTTTGTATGTATAGGAAAAAACATAGTATATACAAGGTTTGGTACTATCTGTGGTTTCAGGGATCCACTGGGGGGTCTTGAAACGTATCCCCTGTGGATAAGGGGAGACTACTGCATGTTCTAAAGTGATTTTACAGGGTTAATTCATTCAATTCTCAACAAAAAGCCCATGAGGTGTTATTATCAACCCAACTTTATAGACAAGAAAACTAAGGACCAGAGGGGTTAAGGCCCATGCCCAAGACCACACAGCCAACAAGAAGAGAAGCTGGTACTGAAGCCCAGACAGTGTAGCCCTAGCCCATGTCCTGTACTACTACTTTCCTGCTGAAAATTACTCTTTGATCACCTTGATAATGTTTCAAGTATAAAATGTCCCCAATGTTTGAATAGCTATCATCAAAAAGAACACAAATAGGGGCTTCCCTGGTGGCGCAGTGGTTGAGAATCTGCCTGCCAATGCAGGGGACACGGGTTTGAGCCCTGGTCTGGGAAGATCCCACATGCCGCGGAGCAACTAGGCCCGTGAGCCACAACTACTGAGCCTGCGCGTCTGGAGCCTGTGCTCCACAACAAGAGAGGCCGCGAAAGTGAGAGGCCTGCGCACCGCGATGAAGAGTGGCCCCCGCTCGCCACAACTAGAGAAAGCGCTCACACAGAAACGAAGACCCAACACAGCCAAAAATAAATAAATAAATAAATTTTTAAAAGAGCACAAATAACAAAAGTTGGCGAAGATGTGGAGAAAAGGGAAACTTCATGCACTGTTAGTGGGAATGTAAATTGGTGCAGCCACTGTGGAAAATAGTATGGAGGTTTCTCAAAACACTAAAAATAGAAGTACCATATGACCCGGCAATTCCACTCCTGGGTATATATCTGAAAAAAACAAAAACACTAATTCAAAAAGATAGATACACCCCAATCTTCATAGCAGCATTATTTACAGTTGCCAAGATATGGAAGCAACCTAAGAGTATATCAGCAGATGAATGGATAAAGAAGATGTGGTATATATATACAATGGAATACTACTCAGCCATAAAAAGAATGAAATTTTGCTATTTGCAGCAACATGGATAGACTTGGAGAGCATTATGCTAAGTGAAATATATCAGACAGAGAAAGACAAATACTGTATTGTATCAATTCATGTTTATAGAGCCATTTCCCCTAAAGCATGCCCATAGTAAGAGCAAGTGTTAGGCTGGGAAGGATTTCACCCTCAACAGCGTACTGGACCCAGAAGTTTCTTCCAACCCTTTGCTTTTTTAAACAAACAAACAAATAGCTTCAAACAAAATTACACCACTATGATGAAAGACACTGTGATTTAGCATTCATATCCTCCTTCAGGAATGAAGGATTTCTTATCCCTTGTTATCTCCATGGGAATTGCTTGACTGAAAAGAGCCACCTCACCCAAGCTGATGCACTCTTTCAGCACAGTCTTGTTGGATGACTGGTTGTTGTGAGATATAAAGTCTAACTCAACTCAAAAGGGTTATCCCAGCTTCAAAACTTCCCTTATTGTATCCGCTCTACTGAGGCTTCATTGCAACCTAGCTTCTGCCTCTGATTGATCCTGCTTCTTTCTCTTCCTTCCCTCCCCTCCCCTTCCCTTCTCCAAGTGTTGACCCCAAGAGCACTTTCTAAAAACCTCTCACACGCTAATCTCCATCTCAGAGTTGGCTTTCCAGGAAACCCAACCCACTATACCTGTTATGCCAACAATTATCGTTAGCCCAGAATTCCTAGGTAAAAATGTTTCAATTCAGTAAGTAACCCATGGTTACCCTGGCCACACCAGCCTAAAGGCAAATACAGATGACATCAATGACCTTTTTTTTTTTTTTTTTTTTAATTTATTTTTGGCTGTGTTGGGTCTTCGTTTCTGTGCGAGGGCTTTCTCTAGTTGCGGCAAGCGGGGGCCACTCTCCATCGCGGTGCGCGGGCCTCTCACTATCGCGGCCTCTCTTGTTGTGGAGCACAAGCTCCAGACGCGCAGGCTCAGTAGTTGTGGCTCACGGGCCTAGTTGCTCTGCGGCATGTGGGATCTTCCCAGACCAGGGCTCGAACCCGTGTCCCCTGCATTGGTAGGCAGACTCTCAACCACTGCGCCACCAGGGAAGCCCCAATGACCTTTCACAATGCAAAATACCTGGAATTCTAGCCTTACCCCATTTCTTGGGTTCGCTTAAAGGCTCTTTGGAAAGAGCCACATATATCTATGAATTACCATCTTCCTCTTGACGCCTTGATGTTCTACATGGCTGCTGGTGTGAATATTGTGGTCCTCAGGAAGCTTCTTTAAGAAAATACTCCCAAAAAAAAAAAAAAAAAAAAAAAGAAAATACTCCCAGATTAGGATGCAGCTCCACTTGTTCTACATTTCCAATCATTATGTCAAAGTTAAAAGAAATCACCCTCAGTTAAGGATATGCCTTATGTTCTCTATTTTCTCATATTTTCCCAAATTTCTCTATCTAACTATATAAGTTATATCTAAATAAGAGAGAGGAATTTTTTCAATTGTAATTACTTAATTCATTATAGAACCTTCCACCACCTACATCAGAAAACAAATTCACCAGAGACTGAATGAAAAGATACATTGACACAGGCTTAATATAGGGGGAAAAAAAAAAAAGTTCTTGAATTTGTTTTTACGCATAAAATCTTTGAGCAAATTTTAGGTATAATTTTTCATTTCCACCCCTCAGGTTAGTTAGTTAGTTAGTTAGTTAATTAGTTAGTTAGCTTTCCTTTTGTTATTAATTTCCAGTTTTATCACATCATAGTCAAAGGATATAGTTTTAGGAAGTTGAGCCTTTGGAATTTATTTAACTTCCTTTTTTATTTAAATCACACAGGCCTGAAAAGAATATATTATATATGATTATCATGTATCTTTTCTTATTTATTTTATCTGTTTGCTCTATCAGTTTCCAAGAGGATTGTTTTAAGTTCCAACTATATTTGTTGATTTGTCTTTTTCTTCTCTTAGGTCAACAGCTGACATTGTTGCCTTTTATATTTTGAGATCTTATTGTTAGTATCATATATATTCATGATTGTTATATCTTTTTTACTAATATATCAATACAATGCCCCTTACTGTCACTTAGGTTTTTCACCTTAAATTCCATTTTCTCTTATATTCCAAGTTCTACCTCTGATTTCTTTGCTTCATATATGCCTGGTGTATCTTTTTCCATTCCTTTATTTTCTTTTTTTCTGTATAATTTTGTACTTAAGACTTTTAAGTCTTATACATATCACACATCTAAATCTTTGGTTTTTTAAAAATATGACTTTCTGACTTTTGATTGGTCACATTAACTCACTTATATATATTGTGGTTATTTTACACTGACACTCACTTTGCTGTCTTATTTCGTACTATTTATCAGTTTTTTACTCGTTTTTTCTTATCCCTTGGTCTCCTTTAAATAGTTTACATTTTATATTGCTGGTTTAAATGTCATAATCCCATAGTTATTGTTGTGGTAATTGCCCTAAATCATTAAGATCCATACTTATACTCAGTTTTCCTAACAATGTCTATATTTATATCCTCTCCATGAGCAAAAACTTAAGTGTCTTCTCATCTTCTGATCTCTCCCTACACCATTCCCCAAATTTCCAATGAGTTTAATGTTCAAACATGACTTACAAAATTTGTCTTCTTACTTAGAAGTCACTATTCACATACATTTTGAGTTTTAATTTCCACAAATACGGACTTAAAGGAAATCAGGCATATCTAGTCATCTACCTAATCATTTCTCTCCTGCCTGGAAATATGTCCCTGATAAATATGCATTATATATAGTCAAATCAAGTTTTTAGTTTTTCTAAATCCTGCTTTATCCCAGCCACATCTCCAGCCCTGTGGTTTTCTGGGGAGATGTATACAAAGGGAAATAAAGTAATGATTTCTGAACACTATGTGACTTCCCTTTTTATAAGTTATTCAGACTTACTTAGGCCAGACCCAAAGTAGTTTCTCTGCCCTTCTCGGACTATTGCCTACGCCCAGCCTATGTCCTGAATCTTATCACAGAGGAGAAAGGAAAGGGCCAAATAAGGGACACTTGCCAGCACAAGTCATAGATGCCAGAGAAAGGCAGACGGCAGTAAGAGTCTACTAGTGCCAAGCAGGCATGGGCTGGGAGACAGCTGCCCCAGGCTCTGAGGCCCAGAATGAAGAGGGTCAGCTTCAAGAAGCTGGAGAAACAGAAAAAATGAGGCTAAGCCCACCCCAATATGTTCCAGGCATATACTCAGCAGCACCCTGAACCTAACTTCCTATCTCAAAGGCTGAAATATTTAAAGGTGCAAAGTTGAGATTAACTGTGATGCCTGTGATGTGCAGCTCAAAAACTGTGTATTGAACACCAACTATCAATGGAAAAACACAGGTGAACAAGACACTGTCTCTGTCCCCATAGTGCTCATAGACAATTAGAAAAGACAAATGTGTACAAGACTGTGAGATGTCCATGATAATGAAAATCTTCTCAAAACTCGGCAATTCCCAAGAACAGTCACTGGCACTCGTCATCCTAGGGGTACAAGAACAATTGGGAAGTTGAGAGAAAAAAAATACTTTCTCTTCTGGACCAATCCCCTAGCATAGAAATAACTAGAATGGCTTCCCTTCCCCCAAATTGTCTCTTTCACTTATTACTAATGCTCATAATTTCTTTCAGAGGAGACAAAGCCTGTCTTTCTACAATTAGAAAAAACAGGCTTAAAATAGAAGTGCTGTGGGATGGTAAGCATAAGAGGAAATTAGGTCAAACCCATGTGTGAATGACTAATGTCAGATCATTGCCAGTTTTGATAGCAGACAGAGGTTAGTGGTTCAGAAGCCCTGAGACCCTGGAGGGCCCGAGAATCCCACTGAAAGAAAACTGGAACACCAAAGAATATGTAGGCATGTGTCAAAATATTGTTCAGCGTTTGCTCTGTTGATTTCTATTTATGGAAAAACAAATAGAACCTGAAGAGATATTGCCTGTCACCTCTCTTCAAGTCACCTCAGAAGAGATGGTGTTTTGAAATCCTAGTCTCTGTCTTCATCTCCTGGCATCTGGCCTTCTGAATTCATATTCTGAATCCTACGAATCATGAATACCTCTAGCCTAGCTATTTCCAGATCTCTGCCCAGACCCCTGCCCAGACCCCTCCATGGTCCAGTTCCTTCCTCAGCAGGCTAACTTGATCATGTTTCAACTGATTCCCAGAATGGCCCTTAAATTTCCTCCAAGGCGTCTCCAAGGTATCTCCAGATCCTTCAAGGACAATGATCATCTCTCCTGCCTCCCATGCCTGTGAGTATCTGATCATTCCTCCATCATACTAACTTCATCCACAACTGCTCTCTATGGTTCCTCTCATTTATCCCTCTCTCCAAACAATTAGGTCCCCACGTGGGTAGACAGTCAGGTTAGAGGGTTTTCTAGGGGGAGGGGTGAATCTGATGCCTTTTAGGTGCCTTCAGAGCTCCAGCTTGGTTTAATAATCCCCGGGCACCACTTTGCGTGCGGGAAGGTATAAATATATGCTAATAGGAGGTCTGGTTCTTTGTCACAACACATTGCAGGCTGCATTCGTGCAAGATAGAATAAAAAGATTAGATGTAATCTTGAAGTCAGTCAGAAAGCGAGAGGAAACCAAAAAAACGGAGCTCAGACTGTCAACAAGGAGAGGCAGAAAAATGACTTGAATCGAATTGCAGTTTATCTCGTTAAGCGTCAAAGGAAACCAATTTCTTTCAGAAATTGGAAGGCAATTTAAACATTTCTACAGTTTTACTAAAGTTTGAAATTTTCCAGTGAAAGGATAAGGTTTTCTTTATTTCTGCATATCTGACATTTTCCCTGTACTCTCAGGGACTACAAGGCCCTAGATAAGAGGATAGTTAAGAAAAAGAAAGCACAGTTACCAACAAGTAAGGAAAAGAATCTATTAAAGAAATACTCATTTGATTTCTCTAGCTCTTTCAGGTTCCATGCCAAAAAAAACTATGGAAGCTAGAACTGTGTACGAAAAAGCCAGGCTACAAAATCTGCCCTAGCCCTGAATAAATCATCAGGCTGGATTAATTGACAAACATAGAAGTCACATTCAATCTATGAAGGTCAAATAAAATATACCAATCTCAAGGCCAAGCTACATTCCATTGAAGTTGATGACATCACAAACTAAAGGCACTGTTCATAATGAACTCAAATCTTCATGGATAAGCCTCTTTCCCCATTCCCAGAAGCAGGAACATACTGACAGTCACCTATGTTTTGAAAAATGTTAATTGTTACTATTCCTGCCCATGCTGAAGTATATAATTCTCCCCAACCACTGTATTTAATAGAAATCACTAACTAAACCTCCATCTTCAGAGTTAAGACCAAACCTTCCCCAGCACCGTGGTCCATCTGGAAGTGATTTGCTAGCCAACAAAAGCAAACTTTTTTCCTCTGTTACCCTGGGCAATGAGTTCTCAACATCGCCAGGAACACAAGGGCTTAAAGGAGACATCTACTGTTAATGGCCCTTACCTCAGGAAGAGGATCAACTAGAGTGAGGAGAGAGGTGCCCGCATTTTACTCAGTATTGAGTATTGTTTGAATCTTTTACAGTGAAAAAGTCAAGCATTGCTTCTATGATCTTTTAAAATGCACTCTAAGATGTTCTGAGATGAATATGCCAAGGTCAACACCTCTGAAACACGGCCAGCTCTCAGGTGTGCTTAGTGGGCAGTTCTTGGGTTAATGTTTGCTGGACAAAGCTCAAGTGTAACTTGCTGCCGTTGTGGCTTTGGTCTTCATTCCTTCCTTTTCTCACACTCTCGTTCAGTCTATAAACACTTACTGAGTGCTCACTACCTCATGCTCTGAAAAAAGAGAATGATGTGAAGCTAAAATTATTCCACTTAAAGAAGAAATAAGAAAAAAAGAAGAAATCCGAAATGGCATCTAGGGTAGCCAGTTGGTCTTTGTTATTATGAAAAACAAAATCTCAGACAGATTCGTCAGGGAGAATATTCGGGAACCAAAAAAAGTGTCTTCCCTGGTTTCTTACTCCTACTGACAACTTTTCCCTTTCAATAACTTGTTATGTGCCAGGAGCAAACAATATGAAATCCATTCTTAATGAGCAATAATTATAGCTTTAAGAAGCTGTACAATCAGTGTTCAGTGATTTCATTATTAGATAGCACCATAAATTATGCTAATGCTGATAACAGTTCTGGATGAGAGAGGTCCAGATCCAGGAGACTGCACTGGAATTATTTACATCCTCTATTTCTGAAACAATAGACCCAGCAATTTGAAAATCAGATGATCCGATTTATTCTGGCAGGACACACATGTAACAAGTTGCATCAACCATAAAATTAAATAGGTTTCTTTTTTTCTTTTTTCGCTTTTAACTTTTTCTCCTCATTCTTCTTCTACCTTGCATGTTACCGATCTCCTTTGAGGAGAGATTTCTAATTATTGTAAATCTTGCTTCTAAAATTACTCAGTGATGGTGGTTGATGATATCATGTGACAAGGATGGCTTTAACACACTCATGTCTTCATACAAGCTAAGCCTAAAAATGCAATGCCTGAAAAGTCACAATTGCCTACCTGGATGCAGAAAAAAAGCACATGGCTTTGGTAATAGGAAATTATTGCCTCTTTTAATCAAACATCCAAATTTTAAGGGTTAGCTATGAAAGGAGAAAATCCAGATGGTTATGGAGAGCTGGCTCAGGTCTCCCAACTGCATCCTTCCTATGTTTAACACTTCCCCTTGGAATTTTCTCACTTCTGTTAATAGTAACACAGGCTACCATTTCTTGAGTACTAATTGTATGCCTGGCCCTGTGCAAAGGGCTTCATGTACACTACTTCAATGAATCCTCATAAAAAACCCTATGTAATTATTCTATGGTTCCCACTCAGCAGATGAAGAATAAAAGGCTCAGAAGGCAAAACACACACACACATACACCCCTCACCTAAGAATACACAGTTAGTAAGAATCCTGGAGAAGCCAGGATTCAAACCCAGGGGAACCTGAGATTGTTGCCCTTGACAGCAAATGTGAGGAATCCAACATAACTCTGACTCCAAATGAGGGGTCTTTCCTGAAGCCTCACAAGGGGCAGCAAAGGAGGAAACTGTACCACACGATGCCCAGAAGACTTCCTTAAAGTTCTCATTAAGTGTTTCCAAAGATGTGGAGAAACTAGAGCACTTGACACTACCTCAGGCGATGCCAACCATGTAATCACTTTGGAGAACTATGTGGCAGTACCAGCTAAAGCTAAACATTCACATACATCCTGTGACCAAGCAGTTGCATTCTCATTGGACCTTTCTGTCCCTCCAAAATCCCAGTCATCATGGCAGTTGGCCCCCCAAACATTTCCTCTTACTATTCCTTCAAACTTCACCCCCACCCCTTGCTCCCTCCTCCTACCTTCTAGATTTATTATTTTCTTTCCCACTGGCAGCTTCATGTCCTTTCCTATATAAATCAATTTGGCTCTCTCTGGCACCTATATTTCTCCTCTCTACTCATTACCATAATCAACAGAATGAAAATCCCAGCAGTCAAAGAGATCAAACCAACACTTCTCTTTAGAAGAACATTAGTGTACTTTTACAGACAGATCTTAATTATTTGTATCTATCTCTTCTGAGAGATGGTTAAGCTCCCTGAGGGTAGGAGGTATATATCCCCAGGCATTCAGTAAATGTGGAGTTGTAGTAAGTGAACACCCTTATTCAACACTTAAAGTCATGAAACCAGGGGCATTCACAAAGTTCTCATCTACCACTCCAGAGCCAGCAATGGATTAAGGTAATAACCAAGGATGCTTGGAGTTGGGATCATAAAACTATGTTTCAGAGGCATTTGCCTGAAAGTTATAAGAAAAATATAAGATGGTTGACTTTCATGATCTCAGGTCATTTTTATTACTTTTAGTCTTTTTATCTCTTCCTGTCTTAGTGAACAAACATAACCAGACAATTCCAGGATCAGGAAGGAAGAGAATAACAGTAATTCCCTTGTAGTTTTTGGAGGAGAAGACAAAAGGCAAGAAGTTTAGACTATTAAAAAGTCTATCTTTTGAAATGTAAGAAACAGGTCAGGAAACCATACTGACGTCATTTTTTGATTTTGACTAGAGCAGAACCTTGAAGGGTGATTACTTTCATTTTATTACATAGGTGGAAGAGGCATTGACCTATTTGCTCAGGAAGCTGCTCCATGGTAGGCATCGCATAATAATAAACCTATCTTTCAAACTTGGTATACACCAGCTACCAATCACTGACAGAATCTCAAAATTCAAACTCAGGAGTGCAAGGGAAAAAATAAAGGATGAGTTCAACCTAATACTTAAAGGAAGAATGATTTGGAGGAGGACCTTCAACATGGTGGAGGAGTAAGACGTGGAGATCACCTTCTTCCCAACAAATACATCAAAAATACATCTACATGTGGAACAATTTCTACAGAACACCTACTGAACGCTGGCAGAAGACCTTAGACCTCCCAAAAAGCAAGAAACTCCCCACGTACCTGGGTAGGGCAAAAGAAAAAAGAAAAAACAGAGACAAAAGAATAGGGACGTGATTCGCACCTCGGGGAGGGAGCTGTAAAGGAGGAAAAGTTTCCACACACTAGGAAGCCCCTTCACTGGTGGAGATGGGGCGTGGGGGCGGGGGGGAGCTTCAGAGCCACGGAGGACAGCGCAGCAACAGGGGTGCAGAGGGCAAAGTGGAGAGATACCCACACAGAGGATCGGCGCCGACCAGCACTCACCAGCCCGAGAGGCTTGTCTGCTCACCCGCCAGGGCAGGCGGGGGCTGTGAGCTGAGGCTCTGGCTTCGGAGGTCAGATCCCAGGGAGAGGACTGGGGCTGGCTGTGTGAACACAGCCTGAAGGGGGCTAGTGCACCACAGCTAGCCGGGAGGGAGTCCAGGAAAAAGACTGGAACCGCCTAAGAGGCAAGAGACCATTTTTTCGGGGTGCGTGAGGAGAGGGGATTCAGAGCACCGCCTAAACAAGCTCCAGAGATGGGCGCAAGCCGTGGCTACCAGGGTGGACACCAGAGACGGGCATGAAACGCTAAGAAACCTGGGTGCAAGCACAGGTCACTATCCACACCTCCCCTCCCGGAAGCCTGTGCAGCCCAACACTGCCAGGGTCCCGTGATCCAGGGACAAATTCCCTGGGAGAACACACGGCGTGCCTCAGGCTGGTGCAACGTCACGCCAGCCTCTGCCGCCAGAGGCTCGCCCTGCATTCCATACCCCTCCCTCCCCCCGGCCTGAGTGAGCCAGAGCCCCCTAATCAGCTGTTCCTGTAACTCCATCCTGTCTGGGCAAAGAAGAGATGCCCTCAGGCGACCTACATGCAGAGGCAGGGCCTAATCCAAAGCTGAACCCCAGGAACTGTGTGAACAAAGAAGAGAAAGGGAAATTTCTCCTTGCAGCCTCAGGAGCAGTGGATTAAATCTCCACAATCAGCTTGACGTATCCTGCATCCCTGAAATACCTGAATAGACAATGAATTATCCCAAAATTGAGGCGGTGGACTTAGGAGCAACTGTAGACTTGGGGTCTGCTGTATGCAACTGACTAGTTTCTGATTTTTATGTTTATCTTAGTATAGTTTTTAGCGCTTGCTATCATTGGTGGAATGTTTATTGCTTTGGTTGCTTTCTCCTTTTTTCTTTATTACTTGTTTTATTTTTTTCATTGTAATAATATTTTTTACTTTTTATTTTAATAACTTCATTCTTTTTTTGCTTTCCTGCTTTTTTTTCTCCCTTTTCTTCTGAGATGTGTGGCTGACAGGGTCTTGGTGTTCCGGCCAGGTGTCAGGCCTGAGCCTCTGAAGTAGGAGAGCCGAGTTCAGGACATTGGACCACCAGAGACCTCCAGGCCCCACGTAATATCAATCGGTGAGAGCCCTTCCAGAGACCTCCGTCTCAACACTAAAAACCAGCTCCACTCAATGACCAGCAGGCTACAGTGATGGACACCCCATGCCAAACAACTAGCAAAACAGAAACACAACCCCACCCATTAGCAGAGAGGCTGCCTAAAATCATAATAAGTTCACAGACACCCCTAAACACGCCACCGGACATGGTCCTGCCTACCAGAAAGATAAGATCCAGCCTCATCCACCAGAACACAGGCACCAGTCCCCTCCACCAGGGGGCCTACACAACCCACTGAACCAACCTTAGCCACTGGGGGCAGACACCAAAAACAACCGGAACATGAACCTACAGCCTGTGAAAAGGAGACCCCAAACACAGTAAGTGAAGCAAAATGAGAAGACAGAGAAATATGCAGCAGATGAAGGAGCAAGGTAAAAACCCACCAGACCAAACAAATGAAGAGGAAATAGGCAGTCTACTTGAAAAAGAATTCAGAGTAATGATAGTAAAGATGATCCAAAATCTTGGAAATAGATTGGAGAAAATACAAGAAATGTTTAACAAGGACCTAGAAGAACTGAAGAGCAAACAAACAATGATGAACAACACAATAAATGAAATTTAAAATTCTCTAGAAGGAATCAATAGCAGAATAACAGGCATAAGAACAGATAAGTGATCTGGAAGATAAAATAGTGAAAATAACTATCACAGAGGAGAATAAAGAAAAAAGAATGAAAAGAATTGAGGACAGTCTCAGAGACCTCTGGGACAACATTAAAGGCACCAACATTCGAATTATAGGGGTCCCAGAAGAAGAAGAGAAAAAGAAAGTGACTGAGAAAATATTTGAAGACATTATAGTTGAAAACTTCCTTAATATGGGCAAGGAAATAGTCAATCAAGTCCAGGAAGCGCAGAGAGTACCATACAGGATAAATCCAAGGAGAAACATGCCAACACACATATTAATCAAACTATCAAAAATTAAATACAAAGAAAAAAATATTAAAAGCAGCAAGGGAAAAGCAACACATAACATAGAAGGGCATCACCATAAGGTTAACAGCTGATCTTTCAGCAGAAACTCTACAAGCCAGAAGGGAGTGGCATGACATATTTAAAGTGAGGAAAGGGAAAAAACTACAACCAAGATTACTCTACCCAGCAAGGATCTCATTCAGATTCGATGGAGAAATTAAAACCTTAACAGACAAGCAAAAGCTAAGAAAATTCAGCACCACCAAACCAGCTTTACAACAAATGCTAAAGGAACTTCTCTAGGCAGGAAACACAAGAGAAGGAAAAGACCTACAAAAACAAACCCAAAACAATTAAGAAAATGGAAATAGGAATACACATATCGATAATTACATATCGATAATGTAAATGGATTAAATGCTCCAACCAAAAGACATAGACTGGCTGAATGGATACAAAAACAAGACCCATATACATGCTGTCTACAAGAGACCCACTTCAGATCTAGGGACACATACAGACTGAAAGTGAAGGGATGGAAAAAGATATTCCATGCAAATGGAAATCAAAAGAAAGCTGAAGTAGCAATTCTCATATCAGACAAAATCACTTTAAAATAAAGACTGTTACAAGAGACAAAGAAGGACACTACATAATGATCAAGGGATCAATCCAAGAAGAAGATATAACAACTGTAAATATTTATGCACCCAACGTAGGAGCACCTCAATATATAAGGCAAATGCTAACAGCCATCAAAGAGGAAATCAACAGTAACACAATCATAGTGGGGGACTTTAACACCCTAGTTTCACCAATGGACAGATCATCCAAAAAGAAAATAAATAAGGAAACACAAGCTTTAAATGATACATTAAACAAGATGGACTTAATTGATATTTATAGGACACTCCATCCAAAAACAACAGAATACACTTTCTTCTCAAGTGCTCATGGAACATTCTCCAGGATAGGTCAGATCTCGGGTCACAAATTAAGCCTTGGTAAAATTAAGAAAATTGAAATCGCATCAAGTGTCTTTTCCGACCACAACGCTATGAGATTAGATATCAATTACAGGGGAAAAACTGTAAAAAATACAAACACATGGAGGCTAAACAATACAGTACTAAATAACGAAGAGATCACTGAAGAAATCAAAGAGGAAATCAAAAAATACCTAGAAACAAATGACAATGAAAACACAATGACGCAAAACCTATGGGATGCAGCAAAAGCAGTTCTAAGAGGGAAGTTTATAGCAATACAATCCTACCTCAAGAAACAAGAAAAATCTCAAATAAACAACCTAACCTTACACCTAAAGCAATTAGAGAAAGAAGAACAAAAAAAAACCTGAAGTTAGCAGAAGGAAAGAAATCATAAAGGCCACATCAGAAATAAATGAAAAAGAAATGAAGGAAACGATAGCAAAGATCAATAAAACTGGTTATTTGAGAAGATAAACAAAATTGATAAACCATTAGCCAGACTCATCAAGAAAACAAGGGAGAAGATTCAAATCAACAGAATTAGAAATGAAAAAGGGAAGTTAAAACTGACACTGCAGAAATACAAAGGATCATGAGAGATTACTACGAGCAACTATATGCCAATAAAATGGACAACCTGGAAGAAATGGACAAATTCTTAGAAAAGCACAACCTTCTGAGACTGAACCAGGAAGAAATAGAAAATATAAACAGACCAATCACAAGCGCTGAAATTGAAACTGTGATTAAAAATCTTCCAACAAACAGAAGTCTAGGACCAGATGGCTGCACAGGCAAATTCCGTCAAACATTTAGAGAAGAGCTAACACCTATCCTTCTCAAACTCTTCCAAACTTTGGCAGAGGGAGGAACACTCCCAAACTCATTCTATGAGGCCACCATCACCCTGATACCAAAACTAGACAAAGATGTCACAAAGAAAGAAAACTACAGGCGAATATCACTGATGAACATGGATGCAAAAATCCTCAACAAAATACTAGCAAACAGAATCCAACACACATTAAAAGGATCATACACCATGATCAAGTGGGTTTTATCGCAGCAATGCAAGGATTCTTCAATATACACAAATCAATCAATGTGATACACCATATTAACAAACTGAAGGATAAAAACCATATGATAATCTCAATAGATGCAGAAAAAGCTTTCGATAAAATTCAACACCCATTTATGATAAAAACCCTCCAGAAAGTAGGCATAGAGGGAACTTTCCTCAACATAATAAAGGCCCTATATGAAAAGCCTACAGCCAACGTCGTTCTCAGTGGTGAAAAACTGAAACCATTTCCTCTAAGATCAGGAACAAGACAAGGTTGCCCACTCTCACTGCTATTATTCAACATGGTTTTGGAAATTTTAGCCACAGCAATCAGAGAAGAAAAAGAAATAAAAGGAATCCAAATCGGAAAAGAAGAAGTAAAACTGTCACTGTTTGTAGATGACATGACATTATACATAGAGTATCCTAAAGATGCTACCAGAAAACTACTAGAGCTAATCAATGAGTTTGGTAAAGTAGCAGGATACAAAATTAATGCACACAAATCTCTTGCATTCCTATACACTAATGATGAAAAATCTGAAAGAGAAATTAAGGAAACAGTCCCATTTACCATTACAACAAAAAGAATAAAATACCTAGGAATAAACGTACCTAAGAAGACAAAAGACCTGTACGCAGAAAACTATAAGATACCAATGAAAGAAATTAAAGATGATACAAACAGATGGAGAGATAGACCATGTTCTTGGATTAGAAGCATCAACATGTGAAAATGACTATACTACCCAAAGCAGTCTACAGATTCAGTGCAATCGCTATCAAACTCCCAATGGCATTTTTCACAGAACTAGAACAAAAAATTTCACTACTTGTATGGAAACACAAAAGACCCTGAATAGCCAAAGCAATCTTGAGAAAGAAAAACGGAGCTGGAGGAATCAGGCTCCCAGACTTCAGACTATACTACAAAGCCACAGTAATTAAGACAGTATGGGACTGGTACAAAAACAGAAATATTGATCAATGCAACAGGATAGAAAGCCCAGAGATAACCCACGCACATATGGTCACCTTATTTTTGATAAAGGAGGCAAGAATATACAATGGGAAAAGGCAGCCTCTTCAATAAGTGGTGCTGGGAAAACTGGACAGCCACATGTAAAAGAATGAAGTTAGAACACTCCTTAACACCATACACAAAAATAAACTCAAAATGGATTAAAGACCTAAATGTAAGGCCAGACACTATAAAACTCTTAGAGGAAAACATAGGCAGAACACTCTATGACATAAATCACAGCAAGATCCTTTTTGACCCACCTCCTAGAGAAATGGAAATAAAAACAAAAATAAACAAATGGGACCTAATGAAACTTAAAAGCTTTTGCACAGCAAAGGAAACCATAAACAAGACAAGAAGACAACCCCCAGAATGGGAGAAAATATTTGCAAACGAAGCAACTGACAAAGGATTAATCTCCAAAATATACAAGCAGCTCATGCAGCTCAATATCAAAAAAACAAACAACCCAATCCAAAAATGGGCAGAAGGCCTAAATAGACATTTCTCCAAAGAAGATATACAGATTGCCAACAAACACATGAAAGGATGCTCAACATCACTAATCATTAGAGAAATGCAAATCAAAACCACAGTGAGGTATCACCTCACACCAGTCAGAATGGCCATCATCAAAAAATCTACAAACAATAAATGCTGGAGAGGGTGTAGAGAAAAGGGAACCCTCTTGCACTGTTGGTGGGAATGTAAATTGATACAGCCACTATGGAGAACAGTATGGAGGTTCCTTAGAAAACTAAAAATAGAACTACCATATGACCCAACAATCCCACTACTGGGCATATACCCTGAGAAAACCATAATTCAAAAAGACTCATATATCACAATGTTCATTGCAGCACTATTTACAATAGCCAGGACATGGAAGCAACCTAAGTGTCCATCGACAGATGAATGGATAAAGAAGATGTGGCACATATATACAACGGAATATCACTCAGCCATAAAAAGAAACAAAATGGAGTTATTTGTAGTGAGGTGGATGGACCCAGAGTGTGTCACACAGAAGTAAGTCAGAAAGAGAAAAACAAATACCGTATGCTAACACATATATATGAATCTAAGAAAAAAAAATGGTTCTGAAGAACCTAGGGCAGGACAGGAATAAAGATGCAGACATAGAGAATGGACTTGAGGACACAGGGAGGGGGAAGGATAAGCTGGGACGAAGTGAGAGAGTGGCTTGGACATATATACACCACCAAATGTAAAATAGCTAGTGAGAAGCAGCCACATAGCACAGGGAGATCAGCTCAGTGCTTTGTGACCACCTAGATGGGTGGGATAGGGAGGGTGGGAGGGAGATGCAAGAGGGATGGGATATGGGGAATATATGTATACGTATAGCTGATTCACCTTGTTATAAAGCAGAAACTAACACACCATTGTAAAGCAATTATACTCCAATAAAGATGTTAAAAAAAAAAAAAAAGGAAAAATGATTTGCTTTTGAGTCCAGTTTGAAAGGCTGTGTGTCAGGCCAGGTTTAGAGGAGAGAAAAGTCTTTTGTTCAAATTCTTCACCCAAATATAATGAAATGGACTAAAAATCTGAGGTCATGTAAAAGGCCTCAATGGTTAGGCTGTGAAAAGCCTATTTGAAGTATAAGCCATTTTTCTGAGTATTGATATATTGCAGGTATTTATGGAACATTATATCACACAAAACATTTCCATGTTTAGAAAGGAATGTGCCATTCCATCCCAGTCCCCTAGGACAGTCACCTCAGTTGGATGACTATTGTATAAATACAGAAGTTAGCTGCTAAGAAATGCACCTTTACTTCTTAGAAAAGTATTCCTGTGTTTACCTTCTGGTGGAGCTGGGCTTGCTAGACATAAACCATTCCTCACCAGCAACAAGTAGGGGTCTATTTTTGTCATTCATAAAATAAACCAGGGCCTAGCCAAAGGAAATGAATCTTGGAGGCGGCCCTGTCGTAGAAGTGCTGTAGAAGTTACGAATGGCTCTGTGGCCTAGGCCGTAAAGAGTCTTCAGGAAGGCTGGTTCTGAGCTGTTGATATTAAAAATCACCTCATTAATTATGTTTGTAAACAATGCAGCTGTCTGTGCTTTGCAAGCTGGCTTCCTCAGCATCATAATATTTGTAACAATAATAACCATCATTTCAAGCCTAGCAATAAATAGTCAGTCCAAGAACCTCAAGTGAAATCGCATCTGGGAACTGCCACCTGGTCAAAATACTTCTTCACAAGGTAGGAGGACTGTTGTTTGTTTTCCACTCAGAAGGCACTTATCAGCATCAACTGTTCCACTAGAATTGTTCCCATCTCAGTTTTTGAAAGGAACAGGTGAATAGCTAGTGCAAGAAGAGGAACAAAACCAAGAGAGACACCAAGAGCCAAAAGAAGTGGAAGAGTGGTCCAGAAAAGGCCATCACGTGATAGAGCTGTCAGAGGGGGTGATGGGGAAGGGGCACAGTCTTTCCTCTGGTGAAGGATTGGTGAAGTCAGGATTGTAGGTCAGGGTACCAGTTAACCAGTCACGCCTCCTCAGCACTCATTCAGTTATACTTTTAGTCTACAAATATTTACTGAATACCTACGATGTGTCAGGTGTGTACCAGGTGCTGCAGAAAATTCACAAGCAAATATCCACTTTAGATGTCCGTTGGTGATACAACTGAGACATACCTAATCAACTAAGTAATTACATAATGCAAGTGGTCTGGTATTTATTTTCTTTAACGTCATATTTTTGGAGCACATATTTCTAAAGTTAGCCCAGCAGTTAGCCCTTAAAATTGATTAAAAAACAAGAGGAAAATCTGTTTTCTGTGTCACATAGGTAAGCTGGAATTACTAGACCTCTTTCCACACCAGAGGACAACACCTTCATACCTCATCTATGCCTCTTCCGCATGTAAATTCTGATTCTGAACTTCACTGGAGAGAGATAAATGTGTATCTAATTCCAAAGCATTACCCATTTTCCCTGTCTCTGTCCCTCTCTTTCCTCTCTCTACTCTGTGTATATATTAATTTTATAGATCTTTTTATTGTCTGAACTACACTGGTTGCGTGAGAAGCAGAACAATAGGCCAAGAAGTTCCATTTCACACATGCCATCCTTATAATTCAAATAGGACAATAAAAAGAGAGAGAGAGAGAGAGATCTATAAACTGGTGATAAATCAGTGTCCTAAACCAAATTAACCATCGAAATAGATTATCATAAAAATAATGCCATGAAAAATATTCTTCACCTTCCTGGTTCAGCCATCTGTAATGGAGAGAGGGAAGGCATGTGTGTGTCTGTGTGTATGTGTACATGGGACACACACATTCAGAGATGCACACATAGACCATACACACACACACACACACACGTGAAGAGACCCAGGGACCATGCAGTTTATACATACTTCTTGCCCCTCCAGGAGCAGGAGAGGGCTAAGAAACCCCAGGATTGATCATTAGTATTTCCCAGCTTCTAAAGCTCAGTTTTCATTCAACATGGTAAATGAAAATACCATGTGCTAAGTATCGTGTTGGACCCTGAGGATACAAAATGAGATAAAGGGGACACAAGGCTTGTCCTTATAAAATGTCCAGGGAGGGCAGAATAGATAGACATTAACCAAATAACTACACAAATAAAATTTTTGAAACTAAAAATCCTGATACATGCATTGAGAAAAGGCACAGCTGCTCTGAGAGCAGAGACCAGGGGACCCTAACCCAATGTGAGGTCAGGAACAAACAGATGTTCAAGCTGCAGAACAAGTAGGGTCTAGAAAGATATAAATAGTCAACAAACAAGCAACATCCTACATCAGTAGGAGGTGTGAAACACTCTTTCATAGGAGAAACCTGCGATGGAAAAGATAAGGAAACGTGACTGAGGCCCCAGGCGAAGAGAGGAAGGGGTCGTTCCCATCAGAGGGAACCACATCTACAAAGACTCCGAGGACAGAGGAGAGATGGCACAACCCAGAACTGGAAGAAGGTCACAAAATGCAGAGAGCAAGGGCAGGATGGCGCCGGAGGAGACACAGGAGGTGGGCAGAAGCCAGATGGTACGGCATGGTGAGGGAGAGGAGCGGTGATGGAAGGGGGTCTTGGGTTTTCTTTTGCAAAAGCTTACGTTGTTTCCATGTGGAGAAGGGGTTGACCTGAGGGAAGCAAGATACTGGGAAAACAGGTATCAGTCTTCCCACGGGCCTCCACATGAGTCTAGGTGGGAGACTGGATCTGAGTCTAACGCTAATTAGCTATTTGACCTTGGATAATTTGCTTCACCCCTTTAAGCCTCAAATTCCCCACCTGTAAAATGGCAATAATAATGGTTTTAGTGGGGATTAAATGAGATCATGCCTGCAGAACACCCGGCCCACTGTAAGCCTTCAATAAATGTTAGCGATTGGTGGTGTTGGAGATGGAAAGAAATAGACAGATTAGAGAGATATAAATAGTCCACCAGGCAGCAATCACCCTACCTAATTCATCACTAGGAGGACAAGTCTTCTCTCCTAGGAGAAAGGTCGGGGAGGGATGAATGAAGGAAAAGTGATTGGTACCACTGTGATCAGTTTCTTAAATTTGAAACAACTTTTGTTCCTTATAATAGCACTGCAGGTAATATTTACGCCATGAAAGGTATCTGAGACCATTTACAAAATTAATTACTAAAAAGTGCTCGAGTAATATTTTAAAAAACCTTTGGGAAAACAGTAACAAAAAGAGTACAGAAAGGTCAATAACTTGCCCAGGGTCATGGGCTGTTACTGGCTACTGCCAGGAGTGGAACCCAGGTTGAACTCCAAGTTTGTGCTTTTTCCAGGAGGGGGCACAGCCTCCAGAGAAGTCCAAACCCAACCCTCTCCTTCCAGAAGCTTTCAGTCTAGTCAGAAAAACAAATGGCAAGCTACAAGAAACAAGGTACAAGTAAAAGTCCAGCTCTATCGTATATATTGAAAATTATGGTGGACATCCCTGGTGGCACAGTGGTTGGGAATCCGCCTGCCAATGCAGGGGACACGGGTTCGAGTCCTGGTCCGGGAAGATCCCACATGCCGCGGAGCAACTAAGCCCGTGCACCGCAACTACTGAGCCTGCGCTCAACAGCCCGAGAGCCACAACTACTGAGCCCACATGCCACAACTACTGAAGTCTGTGCACAACAAGAGAAGCCACCGCAATAAGCCCGCACACCGCAACAAAGAGTAGCCCCCGCTCGCCACAACTAGAGAAAGCCTGCGCGCAGCAACAAAGATCCAATGAAGCCAAAAATAAACAAAAATAAATAAATTAAATAATTTTTAATAAAAAGAAAATTATGGTGACAATATAAATTGTTTTGATGTTTCAGTAAGCAATGTCGAACTAATAGTGCTATAAAATAGTTCTTGCCTTCGGATCTAATAACGTCACTTGGAGGGCTCTATCAAACAGCATACAGCTCGGCAGAAGACCTAAATAGACATTTCTCCAAAGAAGATATACAGATTGCCAACAGACACATGAAAGAATGCTCAACATCATTAATCATTAGAGAAATGCAAATCAAAACTACAATGAGGTATCATCTCACACCGGTCAGAATGGCCATCATCAAAAAATCTAGAAACAATAAATGCTGGAGAGGGTGTGGAGAAAAGGGAACACTCTTGCACTGTTGGTGGGAATGTAAATTGATACAGCCACTATGGAGAACAGTATGGAGGTTCCTTAAAAAACTAAAAATAAAACTACCATACGACCCAGCAATCCCACTACTGGGCATATACCCTGAGAAAACCATAATTCAGAAAGAGTCATGTACCAAAATATTCATTGCAGCTCTGTTTACAATAGCCAGGACATGGAAGCAACCTAGGTGTCCATCATCAGATGAATGGATAAAGAAGATGTGGCACATATATACAATGGAATATTACTCAGCCATAAAAAGAAATGAAATGGAGGTATTTGTAATGAGGTGGATGGAGTTAGAGTCTGTCATACAGAGTGAAGTAAGTCAGAAAGAGAAAAAGAAATACAGTATGCTAACACATATATATGGAATCTAAGGAAAAAAAAAAAAAAGGTCATGAGGAACCTAGTGGCAAGACGAGAATAAAGACACAGACCTACTAGAGAATGGACTTGAGGATATGGGGAGGGGGAGGGGTGAGATGTGACAGGGTGAGAGAGTGTCATGGACATATATACACTACCAAATGTAAAATAGATAGCTAGTGGGAAGCAGCCGCATAGCACAGGGAGATCAGCTCGGTGCTTTGTGACCACCTAGATGGGTGGGATAGGGAGGGTGGGAGGGAGGGAGATGCAAGAGGGAAGAGATATGGGAACATATGTATATGTATAACTGATTCACTTTGTTATAAAGCAGAAACTAACACACCATTGTAAAGCAATTATACTTCAATAAAGATGTTTAAAAAAAAAAAAAGCATACAGCTAATATTATACATAAAATAGATAAACAAGGTCCTACCATATAGCACAGGGAACTATATTCAATATTCTGTAACAAATCATAATGGAAAAGAACATGAAAAAGAATATATATATGTATGTGTATATATATGGAGATATAGATATATATATATATGACTGAATCACTTTGCTGTACACCAGTAAATAATACAACATTGTAAATCAACTATACTTCAATAAAAATAACAATAATAAAGAAAGCAGCATTATTTACCAATTGCCAAAGGCAATTGTTATTTACTTTTAAAACAAGTCGGTTGATAGGCTATTTACATATCCAAAACTTCTAATGCAGTAAGAAAAAAAATTATCCTCTGTACTAACCACAGACTTGAGGACTGAAAGACTTCCTTAATTAAATCAAATAGAAGCTTTAGGTAGAAGCTACTTGTAGGAAGCTTAAGGTAATTGATCCTGAAATTAAGCACTTGTTCAAAATTCAGACCCTGGATTCTTGGTGTACCCCCTGCAAAAACCTCACTCACAAAACCCAGAACTGGTTTCCCCTAGCTGATCCTTGAGGGCATCCCCTTTAAACTTGCCAGCTCTTCCAGTAGAAGATAAAATTATGCAGGGGTATGGATTAGCTATCATGTCATTATAGCAGGCATAGCCGTCTGTTACAGGTAAATTGCTAGGCAATGTAATAACAATGCAGTTTATTTACTGTGCAGGGTGCTTATCTACAGAAATGTTCCCGGCAGACAAAGAAAGGCACAGCTAAACGCCTTTTCCTTAGAATTACAGACTGAAGCTATGCCAGCACCTTCAGAGAATAAAAATGCTAAATAATCCCTGTATAAACAGAGTCCCTAAAAACCCAAAGCATTTCCTAACAGAGGAAGCAGAAAAAGGAAATTGGCAGATGGGATGTCCACAAGGTCTTTCCCAGGCTTGCATTACTATTGACCAAAACATGCCAAGGGGAAGAGAGGTGAGGAGGACCCAAAGACCAGTCAGGCTGAGTCCAGACTCAGAGCACTCGTTAAAATATGATGATGATGACAGTGATGATGACAATGATGATGAGGTAGACTAGCATTTGTCACGCGCCTCTCATCTTCCATTGCACTTTTCAAATTATCTCTTTTAATTATCAAAACAACCCTATAAGGTTAGTCCTACTGTTATCCCCACTTAATAGTTAAAGAGACGTATAGCAAGGAATTTGTCCACTAAGCTGTTACCTTGAGATTGGAAACGAGGCTGCCTCCCTCCAAAACCAGAGCTCTTAACCTTATACTAAACGGTTCTCAAGAACCTGAAGGACTCGCCTGAGGTTGGACTTGGCATATAGGACTCCTGCCCTCCCCTGCCATCGGCTCCCACCTTACACACACACCTCACCCAACGAAGCATCCCCTGGCCTCACACCTTGTGCTGCACAATGATGGCCCTACTTCATGAAGGTAATACAAAGGGCACCACGTTACTGAAAACCTAGTAGATATCCCTTAAACACACAGCCTTCCATGAACAGAATAAGCGAACTAATAAATGAAGGAATGAAGAACCCAATTAAGGAGCCCAGGATGCATCTAGAGAGACATGACTGGAATGTGATTGCTCTACAAGAAAGCTATAACTTAATCAATAGTATTAACATATCTGAAGAAAGAATGTATCCACAGAAGGAAGGTGGTCTGCCCTGAGTTCAGAAAAATAGAGCACTATTGCATTTGGCAGTGTTTATCCAATTGTGCCCAAGGGAGAGAGGGAGTGTATCTGGTAGTTGATAGAAAGATTGTTTAGTTCACTTCAGTAGAATTTGTGTGCCTACTATGTGCCATGGTGTATAACAGGCACTATGATTGAGCTCGCGCGTGTGTGCACATGTGCACACACACACAGTTCTTAACATGGAGGAACCAGAAATGATAATGGGAGACACCAATATATAAACATCTCTTGAGCTAAGTGCTACAATAGTAGTATGTGAATGGACCACGGAGCACAGAGGAGATACACCTACTTAGTCGCAGGTCTAGGAAACTTCCTGAAATGACCCTTGAGCTGTGTTTCAATGAATAAGCAGGCATCATCTAGGCTATAAAGGACACACACACACAAAAATTCCAGGCAGAAGGACCAGAAGTTACCTATATCACAGCAGGTTGGGGATAAAAGAATTAGTCCAGAAACTGAGGATGGTTATATGTTCACTAGCCTGAGATTCATCCCCAGGGAAATGCAGAAACACTGAAGGGTGTTAGCTGGAGAGGAACAAGATCAACTTGCATTTGGAAAGATCATTCTGGCAGGAATATAAACAATGGAGGTAAATGGAGAAAACCAAGGAGGCCCAAAGACCAGTTAAAAAGCTACTGTCGGGTTTCCCTGGTGGCACAGTGGTTGAGAATCCGCCTGCCAATGCAGGGGACACGGGTTTGAGCCCTGGTCCAGGAAGATCGCACATGCCGCGGAGCAACTAAGCCCGTGTGCCACAACTACTGAGCCTGCGCTCTAGAGCCCGCGAGCCACAACTACCGAAGCCCGTGCGCCTAGAGCCCGTGCTCTGCAACAAGAGAAGCCACTGCAATTAGAAGCCCGCGCAACGAAGAGTAGCCCCCACTCACCACAACTAGAGAAAGCCCACGTGCAGCAACGAAAACCCAATGCAGCCAAAAATAAATAAATAATTTAAAAAAAAAAAAAAAAAAAGCTACTGTCAAAGTCCCAGGTGAGGATATGTCCTAGGTCAATGTAGCTAGAATGAAGAGGAGAGAGAAAACTGAACATTTAGCTAGTGATGTTATCGACTGGTTAGTTGGGAAGGATGAAGGAGAGATAAGCAATCTAGGATAACTCCAAGTTTCTGGTTTGGATGACCAAGTTAATGGTGCTATCATGAACTGAGATAGGAAATACAGAAATATAGAAGGGATGGCAAATTTGCCTTTGGAAGATGAAGGAAATTAGTTTGGTTTTGAACATGTGGAGCTTTCAGTGCCCATTGGACATCCAAGTGGAGCTGTCCAGCGGGCTACTGGACATATAGTTCTGAAAATCAGAAGTCATCAGGGCTGAAGGTAAATATTTGAACATCATGAGCAAATAGGTGATACTTAAAACTATGAGAGTGAAGGGATTAACCAAGGATGGATAGAAAAAATGGATGGATGAATGGATGGATGGAAAAATGAGCTAATTAAAATATTAACTAGCTTTAATTTTTATAAAGCTTTAAAACTTAATTTTACTTGAACTCAGATGAAAAAAAGATTAAAAAGTGAAGAGGGGCTTCCCTGGTGGCACAGTGGTTGAGAATCTGCCTGCCAATGCAGGGGACACGGGTTCAAGCCATGGTCTGGGAAGATCCTGCATGCCGCGGAGCAACTGGGCCCGTGAGCCACAACTACTGAGCCTGCGCGTCTGGAGCCTGTGCTCAGCAACAGGAGAGGCCGCGATAGTGAGAGGCCCGCGCACCGCGATGAGGAGTGGCCCCCGCTTGCCGCAACTAGAGAGGGCCCTCGCACAGAAACGAAGACCCAACACCGCCAAAAATTAAAAATAAATAAATAAATAAAAATTTTTTTTAAAAAAAGGGCTCAGCCTTACTACCCTGTTAAAAAAAAAAAAAAAAGTGAAGAAAATAAACTTCAGATAAATGTTCTTTGCCACAAATGGTAATATTTCTTAAAAGAGCCCACTAGAAAGAAAACAAAAGATTATAAAATAGCATAAAGTGGTTAGAGTCGTTTTGAAAAATCAACTTTCTGCTAAAATGAGGAAATTAGTACTCTCACACCTCCACCCACATCCCCTGGTAAGGATTACCACTGGTCTTTAATTGTGATTACTCTACCCCGAGTCCTTTATTTTGATTTACCCTTGACATGGATGAATCTTGACACTGAGTAATTTCTTTTCCAAGAAGTTTTCATGCACTGTGTATTTCTTGAGTTTGTTGATGTGTGATAATCTTTACCTGTAGTCTTTACATTTTACCAACACCTTGGCTGGATATAATATTCTTGAGTCACTGCTTTCCTCAGAATTTTACTGACTTCTGGCATTGAGTGAAGGCCCAAAGCTAGGCATATTTTCCCTCTTAATAAATGACTTGCAAAGCCCATGCCATTAACCAAATAAACGGTAGGGAAAGGAAGACTCAAATAGTCTCACTTAACATGCTTGGCTTCTCCATTTTTTGAGGCGGACAAAGCTCTTCTTCAGCAATAATAAAGGCGATATTAAAAGCTACAAGCCCTTCTCTGCCTCATTAAATCTCATCTTTCAAATCACTGTGCTCAAGTGTTGTCCACTACCCTTTAAATATTTCCCCTCCCTCTTTCCTAGGCAGAATTACTATATTTTTGCAGTTATTACATTTACAGTTGTAGGCAAGAAAGTTTCCCCCACTAAACTATAAAGATCTTCAAAGAAGAAACACTTTTTCCTCACTGTAACCCCAGCACTCATCACACTGCTAAAAGACAGGGCGGACACAGATGCTGATTGGATAATCTACCTATTTCCACTTTTCCCCACACCTATCTGAGGGACTCTTTGGAGCAGTTGTGTTCAAACTTAAACACACACCACAATCACAGGGAGGGGACTGGTTAAAACATAGATTGCTGGGCCCCATCCGAGTTTCTGACTCAGGAAGCCTGGGGTAGGTCTCAAGAATCTGTATGTCTAATAAGTTCCCAGGTGATACTGGTGCTCTTGGTCCAAGAACTACACTTTAAGAACCATTGATTTAGAGCACGATTAGAAACAGAAATACATTGAACAAATCCTTGCAAACAAGGGACGAATAAGCTTCAGATAATAAGCTTATGCACACCTCCCAAACCATCAAAATCTGGTGGGCTAAATTATGCCTTATATCATAAGCCCAACATAAGCCCAAGTGATAGAGAATGTGGTCCATGAGAAAAGACATGTTATGATGTTTCACTTAGTTTTTCTTTCTTGATTCATTTTATCACTCATAAATAAGTACCTTAATCAGTGTTACTTACTAAGACTCTCCAACTATTACCCTATAACTATTAACTATACTAACAATTCAATTCAGTGGTCGGGAGCCAGAATAAATCCAGAGGAGCTTCATGTACTTCAAACAAAATTCTCCCTCAGAATAAAATAATAATTATAATTTAAAAATCCATTCTGGGAATGACATATATACACTAATATGTATAAAATAGATAACTAATAAGAACCTGCTGTATAAAAATAAATAAATAAAATAAAATTCAAAATGAAAAATAAATAAATAAATAAAATTCCATTCTTGGGACTTCCCTGGTGGTCCAGTAGTAAGGAATCCGCCTTCCAATGCAGGGGACGCGGGTTCGATCTCTGGTCAGGGAACTAAGATCCCACATGCTGCAAGGCAACTAAGCCCACATGCCACAACTACTGAGCTCGCACACCTCAAGGAGAGAGCCCGCGTGCCGCAAACTACAGAGCCCACACCCTCTGGAGCCTGCGTGCCACAACTATGAAGAAGCCCGCGCGCCTCAATGAAGACCCCGTGTGCCTCAACTAAGACCCGACGTGGCCCAAAAAAAAACAAAAAAAAATCCACTCTTCTCTCACCCTATTCTGTTTTCTTGGGCTTTTCATTTCCTCAGCCTCCTTATCTTCCAGGCACACAAGATGGTTGTAATTCTTACTTGTATCAAGACTGCAAACCACCAGTAGGTACATATCCCTTTCTACACCATCCTTGCCATTTAGCCAGTTAGTTCCAGAAGAGGATGGTCTGTGGTCCCAAGGCTTCTAGAGGAACTTCTAAGTGGTGGTTTCTGTACTCCTTTCCTTAACATGTCTAACTTTTCTGAGCACTAAATCTTCCCTGTTTCCAAACTAACAGGCATGGCGGTGCACTAACGTTGCATTGTAGTGCCACCTAGAGTCTGCTGCTAGTAAAGACCCAGAGCTAACCAATTCTGGATACTCACCACCAGCTGGCTAATTAAAGGAAATATACGTAGTCATTCTGGCTTCAAATGAACCCTGCCTCTACAAGAAATTGTTCAGTCAAGGAGGCCTCCTGTCTGGAACTTCCATCTGGAACTACGGATTGTTAAACCGTCATTTGAAATAGTGTCATCAGCTTAAATTTTTGCTTCACATTAGGATTTTAACTCTGAAGGTTTGTATATAAAACATCTTCCTGGCAAGAGACCTTCAGCGGTGAAGATATGGAAAGGAGAAAACTGCAGCTTCTGGGCCTTTGGGTTCTGCTTCTCATGGCTGCGGCTGAGCTTCCCTGAGGTCTGCAGGATGAAAATCAGCTTGGCCTGACCAGGGAGATGGATTGAAATGGAGCCTTTGTGCGCCGCGCATTAAGTAAGCAGCAGCCGCATTAGAAGCCGAGGGTCCATTAGCTCTCATTTAATGTTTCTTCTCAAGCAGATAAGTACAGGCATCAGACAACCCAGCCCTTTTATGACACATAAATCACAGGTCAGTGCCTTCCATGGAGACTCCTGTTTGCTAAGTGAGTAGTGAGACCAGGAGCAGGGAAGCAACACTTCAGCGCACTAAGAGACCCAGGGGGGTGAGCTGATTGCACAGGGCAAGACCAGGAATTTCTCCCTACAATTTAACGATTAAAACCTCTCTCCTGCTTGAGAACCGGCGCATCATTCAGGACCTTCCACGAGCAGCAGCTCACACCAGAGCCCCACCCTCGGTCCCAGTCCTACCATTAACTTCTTTCTCTGGGAGTTGGTTTCCACGAGCCTTACTGAGTGGAGACCAGGCTATGAGAGCCCATCTCTTGGCCCCCACTAATTGGACTGAGGTGGACCGTTTGCCCTACTCAATCCACAAAATCTTTCTCTTGATAATTTATGCCAAGAGGCACAGAGACAGAGGCAGGGTCAGGGAGCTGAGCCATGTTAATGGTGGGTCCCTCAGCGAAGGTCCATGAACTCAGGCTGCTGAGGTCCTGGGAACGGCCCTGGCTTCCGCCCTTCCTGGGCCTGCCACCGTGGCCTTTCTGCAGATTCCATGAGTTCTGTACCTAAAACCAACTTGAGTGGATTCAGCTCCTTATTACTAAAATTGCTTCTAAGAAACCCTGAATCTTAGGGAGAACACTGATCCAACTCAGACTGGGACTTCTGTTCCCTACTCCAGAGCCACACTCAGCCCCGCCACGCTCCTGTCATCCAGGCCCAGGCGGGAGCTGGCCACCCCCGTGGGCAGGAGGCTGGGGAGAGGGGGCAGTGGAGGCCAGAGTGTGGTCTGCAGACTGCTGCCAGCCCACCATCTGTTACGGGTCTGCAACAAGAAAAGTACAGAAACTGAGAAACACTGAGAGCTTTCGTGACAATTTTCCACAGCAATTTGATGTGTATCGAACCTCATTTTTAAAAAACAGAGCTTGTATTTTGATTATCTTTGTTTTTTTCCATTCATTTTTCTAGTATTTTATTTTTATTGTATTTTACCCAAAAAATCAGTTCACAAATGATTGGAAATAAAAACAAACAAACAGGTCTTTCACTGCCAAGAGTTTGAAGAGTGCTACTTAAAATCCCCCTCCAGGGGGCTTCCCTGGAGGCGCAGCGGTTGGGAATCTGCCTGCCAATGCAGGGGACACGGGTTCGAGCCCTGGCCTGGGAAGATCCCACATGCCACGGAGCAACTAGGCCCGTGAGCCACAGCTACTGAGCCTGCGCATCTGGAGCCTGTGCTCCGCAACAAGAGAGGCCGCGATAGTGAGAGGCCCGCGCACCGCGATGAAGAGTGGCCCCTGCTTGCCGCAACTAGAGAAAGCCCTCGCACAGAAACGAAGATCCAACACAGCCAAAAATAAATAAATAAATAAGCTCATTTGTATCACTTTAAAAAAAAAAAAATCCCCCTCCAGGGACTTCCCTGGTGGCGCAGTGGTTAAGAATCCGCCTGCCAATGCAGGGGACACGGGTTCAAGCCCTGGTCCAGGAAGATCCCACATGCCGCGGAGCAACTAAGCCCGTGCGCCACAACTACTGAGCCTGCGCTCTAGAGCCCACAAGCCACAACTACAGAAGCCTGTGTGCCACAACTACTGAAGCCCGCGCACCCTGGAGCCCGTGCTCCACAACAAGAGAAGCCACAACGATGAGAAGCCCGCGCACCACAACAAAGAGTAGTCCCCGCCCAACGCAACTAGAGAAAGTCCGTGCGCAGCAACGAAGACCAATGCAACCAAAAAAATAAAAATAGATAAATAAAAATTAAATTAAAAAAAATTTTTTTTAAAAATCCCCCTCCACACTCTGATCTAGGCCCCTGGGCCACTCAGCTGGCAGCATTTCACCTAGAAGAGACAGGATTACAGCTGTGCCTTCTCTCCAAGGAAAAGGAATGAGTCGCAGGCAGAGGCAAAGCCTATTGCTCACAACTGTTTGTGAGGAGGGCCCATCCTTGGATCAGCGGGTCAGAAGCAAGACCCAAAGCACCCAGATGGAGTTCAGACCAAGTATTCCAAGGGGGCCGGAAGCGCTATCAAGAGCAAACTTGGGAGCTGCACCCAGATGCGAGTCAAGTGGCTCAACTGGGCTTGGGGGGTTTCTAATGCCCAGTCAGTGCCTCTCTGTACCACCTCCCTACACACACACACACACACACACACACACACACACACACACCCCATCCCTCCCTGGAGCCTATCTACTTCTCTGGGCAGCCCCACCCTCTCCCGCAGCCAGAACAGGAGCATAGGTGGGGGTGAAGTGCACAGCTCCCACCACCCCTCCTTTCTGTGGATAGACTTAGCTTGGGTCTCCCCTTATCCTCTCCAAGGAAGAGGCGAGGCCACTGGGGATGTAGGGTGGGCCCTTGGGCTGTGCCGAACCCTCCCAACTCTCAATTCTCTCCGTGTGGGTCCAGAAAATGAAACATGGACATGGAAAGACCTTTTTTTTTTTTTAACACGTGTCCCTTTACCATGTAAAAATAGAGAAGTGTAAGGAGAAAGAAGGAAGAAACATATGGCGAGTGAGATGGAAAAGGAGGAAGCAAAAGATGGAGGGAATAAAGGGCTGCAATTCCATGAGGGCAGGAACCAGGCCTGTGTCCCCGGGCCTAGCACAGGGCAGGCGCACAAGGGCTCTCAACAAATGTTTGCTGAGTGAATGAAGAAAAGCTGGGAAAGCCGACCCAGGAGCAAGGAGGCCGAAGGGGCCCACACAGCAGGCAGCAGCCCCGGGGAGGCAGCAGGCAGGCCCGAGGGCCGCCGGCAGGGTGCTGGCTGCACACGGACTGCTTCTCTGAACAAGACTCCTCGCTGCTCTCCTCTCTTTCTCCTTAAAAAAAAAAAAATGTTCTAATGCAGGGAAGAGTCATTGATTTCATTTGAAACTATTCCCAAACAGGATATGGACGCTCAAACAGCTCCTTGGTCCTTGGCAACCGTTGTGCGCAGGTGTTTCTTGCGAGTGCTGGGCAGCACGTAGGGCACCGAGGCCCGGGGAGCACAGGGGGGCAGCACGTAGGGCACCGAGGCCCAGGGAGCACAGGGGAGCAGCCCAGGGCCCGAGGGGCTGATGGCACCGTGCCCCGGAGCAACCCCTGCGTTCCAGGAATTAGACTCCTTCCCACACGCCTCTCCCTGCCCCCTTGCTCACCTCACTTCCAGCCCCCAGTCTTTCGTACAACAGGAATTGAGTTTTCACTCTTGTTATTTCTGTAATTCATACGATGAAAACAAACCATTGTCACAAAGAGAGAAGTTAACATGCAGTGAACAAAATGGAAGCAAGGAAGCATAAATAGGACTGCTTGATAACAACAGACAGAAACAGGATGGACGTTACCTACCCAGGCAAAAACAAATATGTGAACACTGATAGAACTGAATAAAAAGTTCATCAATAAAAATCAATACACACTCTTTTTTTTCTGAAGTATAGTTGATTTGCAATGTTGTGTTAGTTTCTGCTGTACAGCAAAGTGATTCAGTTATACAAATATATACATATTCTTTTTCATATTCTTTTCCATTATGTTTTTTTTTACAGGATACTAAATATAGTTCCCTGCACACACATATCTTTTTAATCCAAGTTTCTAAGAGTAAAATGGAATCAAAGAGTATTGAAGCATGAAGGAGTATCTCCAACAAATAGGACTTTATAAGTAGCCCTGGACCAACAGTTAAACATAGTTACCATATGATCCAGCAATTCCACTCCTAGGTAGAGTACATACCCAAGAGAAATGACAACATAGATGTCTGCATGAAAATTTGTATATGAGTACTTATAGCAGCATTATTCACAATAGCCAAGAAGTAGAAACAACCCAAATGTCCACTGGTGAATGAATAAATAAAATGTGATATTTCTAAACATTGGTATATTATTTGGCCATTAAAAGGAATGAAGGTTTCATACATGCTACAACGTGGATGAAACTTGAAAACATTGTGCAAAACATTAAGTGAAAGAAGCCAGTCACAAAGGATCACATGTTGTATGATTCCATTTATATGAAGTGTCCAGAATAGATAAATCTGTAGAGACAGAAATTAGATTAGTGGTTGCCAACGGCGGGGATGGGTAAGGGGGTGGCGGGATTGGGGGATGGTAGCTAAGGGGTATACGATTACTTTTGAGGATAACAAAAACTTTCTAAAATTGTAATGATGATTGTTCAGCTCTGTAAATATACTAAAAGTTATTGAATCATACACTTTAAATGGGTGAATTCTATGGAATATGTCCATGTAAAGAAAGCTATAAAGAAGAAAAAAACAGAGACATCATTTTCCAAGCAGAGATAAGAAAGGTGGGGTATGTCTGGTGGATTTCATCGATCCCTTCTGGCAAGGAAAGGATTAGGAGAGGATGCTAAATCTTGAAGTACCCGGAGGGATTTCTTCACTCTCCTTTGGTTTTTTGGGGGGGTTTTTTTTTGTTTTTTTTTTTCTTCGCTCTCCTTTGGATCCTCACTGTTGCCCCCAAGGCTCCTGCTACAAGGCTTCATCCAGGGGGTCCTGGAAAGGAGCACCTCTCTTTTCCCCTGTTTTCGTAATGGAAAGGGCTGGTAAGAGCTTACAGTGTAACCCTTCTAGAGATATTTATAATTTTGGATTATAATCATAACTTAGAACACTTGAGGCTTAGGAACAATCTCTTCTACTGGATCTCTTTGTGTTCCGTGGAGCCCTTCCAGGGCTATCAAGTTGGAACCAAGAGGAAGGGAGGGGCCGTGAGAGGGCGCTGGGTATGCCATAGCTTTTAGAGAAATTCTCACTTCACATGGTTAAATACAATGTTTGGGGGTTTAAAAGATAAATAAACCCTTAGCCATTCACAAAGAAAAAATTATCCAGAAAAACTCAGCCCTGAGGTTTCTGGACAACTGACATTTGACTGAGCTTTCCCAAAACATTACAGCACCACAAGGCCCACATTCCCCTTCGGTGAGTTCCAGAGAGCCCTTCACAGGCTCTTAGCTGCCTCCCTCCACCTCTGGACATTATCCATAGACCATTCTCAAGGCCCTGTCAGATCTGATGTCCCCTATGATGCTCTATGATCCTGACTGAGGCATAGCCAGCTGACCCAGAGCAACAAGGAGCCCATGTCAAACATGTGCCCCAGCACACAGGTCACCAGAAAAGTCTCCTGAGTCAGAACCTGAATGAGCCTCTCTCTCTAGCACATGATCGTTGACAATATGTTTACATAAGTAGGCCAGGAAAGAGGTCAGAAGTAAAACACAGCTTAAGTTGGTCCATCACACCAGCCATATTTCCTTGCCCCTCCCCCCAAAATAAGGCACAGCCAAATCCCCAGACTTCCAACCAAAAAGCTGAAACTGTTACATGATGCTAGCTGCTCTAAACCACACACGACACAACCTAGAAAAACATGTATCAGTTTTCTTGAACTTTACTAAGCCCCAGAATGATGAACTTGACCAAGGTAGCACCAAAAGTCTCAGAGGATCAGAACCTGGGAGGTCCGTGGTTTCTATTTACATTTTTTTAATTTGAATTCTCTCTCACCCAGAGCCCAGTTGCTGTGAAGCCCTTTCTCTGAGCCTGCCTTACTAAAAGCTAGAATGGGTAACATTACCTAGCAGAGGTTTTTACAAACAGCAGGCACTTGGTAAATGCCTCAAGAAATTGATGAGTAAGTTCATGAGTGAATTAATCAATGATTTCAGAAGTAAAATTGCTTTAAAGTCAAAAGTATTACACACTGCTATATATAAAATAGATAACTAATAAGGACCTATTGTATAGCATAGTGACCTCTACTCAATACTCTGTAATGACCTATATGGGAAAAGAATCTAAAAAAGAGTGGACATATGTATGTGTATAACTGATTCACTTTGCCATACACCTGAAACTAACACAACATTGTAACTCAACTATATACCTCAATAAAAAAAATTTTTTTAAGTATTACAGTTTAGTCATCCCAATTTTTATAATTTCTCCATCACCTATTTAGGACCTTCTTAAAGTGAACTGGTCCCAGCATCACAGAGCTTGGAAGGGACAGTAGACACTACCCACTCTAATTCCAAACTCTTGCCTAAACAATGTCCCAGAGGCCACCTAAGGGGACAAGTAGGAGGCTGAGAAGAAAGGCATTTGGGATCTCCATTCCCATTTTTGTTAGTATATTAAGATAAGGCTACCTGCTAGAATAAATAAACCTCAACATTTCAACGTCTTGGCAACATAGAACTTTATTTTTCACTCACATAACAATTTGATGTGGGAGTTTCTGGCCTGCATGTGGCTCTCCTGCACAGGAACCCAGGCTCCTCCCATCTTGTGGTTCCATTATCCCCCTAGGGCTGCAGCCAGGAGACTGGGGAAGGAAGAGGAGAGAGAGCACACCTGCTTCTTTACCACCTTGGCCTGTGTATTAGTCAGAGACTTTTCAGGAGAACAAAGTCCAGGCCAGGTAATCAGAAAAACAGGACCCAGGCCAAGCAATCCAATAGAGACCATTTAACATGGGCAATGACAAGAGCTTAAAAGCCAGACAGGGGACATGAGAAAATCCAGAGATTGGCATCAGCAAGAAGTCACTTCCACTCCTAGGACTGGAGGATCCAGCTCACTCACCACTTACCCCTCTGAACGACAGAGAAAGCTGCTGGGCAACTAAGACATGGAAGAGGGGCTGTTAGTTAAGAGCTGAGACTACAGTGATGTCACCTGAAGCAAAAAGATCAGGGCTGAAATACCCTGTCTTCTCCCTTTCTCCCTCCCCCCAGTCTCCTGCCAGTGCCCGGGCTGGCTGAACCTAGCCAGAGCCAAGGCAGGAAGCCTGGGCAACTGTAGTTTGTAGGATCCAGTCCTGTACAGAATGAGCAGAGTAGGGAAAGGGCAAGGAAGTGGATCTGAGGGCAAATAGGCTAGTGACAAATATGATCCATAAGTGACACAAATCACTTTCACTCCCAGTTCATTGGTAAGGGGTAGTTACAGGACCACGTCAAGAAGCAAGGGCTGCTGGGAAATGTAGTCCTGGGAAATGTAGCACCAGGAAGTGTAGTCCTGGGCTGGACATCCACTTACCAGTAACATAATATAGTGGGCAGTTGGCCATCTCTGCCACAGTTAGGTTTGAATAACTTTTCAACCCGCCCAGCGGCTCCATTTTCACATGAGGTTCATGAGGGACACAACCACAGGAAAAAGACCCTGGTGACTCTCTAGGCAGCATTACTACTTCTCCCTTCTCATGCCATCCCTTAGACCTAGAGCACTGGTAGGAAGAGGAAGAGGAGGAACCAACAGCAGCCGCTTGGTTCTCCTGAGGGAAGGGGCAGAATGTCCAGAGATTCCTGGATCCTTAAACAAGCTGTTGATGACCAGAATGCCCTCATGGAACTTTGGGGTGAACTGGGGTATTGAAGCGCGAAGGAATTGGTACACAAGACAGAATTGGCTTCCGTCCTGTGGAGCATGTGATTCTGCTTTATTAGGAGTTGCACAATAAGTGCTCGGGATCAAAGAAATGGAGCCCCAGGATGAAGGAAAACAGATAGCCTTGTCCTGGGCAGTATCTCAGCCTCCCCACTGATATTTCAGCTCCAAACACTTATTTTTAGGCCAATCTCCTTCTGTCATTATCATGGAGGTGTGCTTACATTCTTAGCTCCTATATTTATATTCCAACCAACACAGATGACTTCCCTGTCTTAATCTTCAAACACTACAATCCATTCAGAGAAACTGCATTTCTGCCGCACTCCTGAACCCTAACTAGGTAGACTGAGGCCTCCCTCCACACTGGCCAGAGCAGTTCCACTCATTCCTGTTTTATATATTGGGCTGTTTATCTAATATGGATGAAAAGTTTGCAAACCATGAATCTTGTTTAATTCCTCCCTTTATATGTGAGAAAGCAGTTCAGTGAGAGAAGGTGAATTGCCCCAAGACTGCACAGCTAGTACACCAGGAGACAGGCCTAGATCTTCAGATCCTTGGGAAATTCTAACAAGAATAGTTTCTAAAACACATGTTCCTCGTGGAAGTGCCTAGAAACTCTCCACCCCTGAAGATTACATCATGGAAAATGTTTTCAGTGTTCTGCAGAACTGCCTATTTCCTCATGAATTAGGGCTCCTTTGGTTGCAAGCAACAGAAATCCACTGAGACGACTTTGGCCAAAAGGAGCAACTCTACTACAAGGGGCTAAGGAAACACACAGCAGGAATGAATCCCATGCCAGGAATGCAGCTGGGCCCCAGGGATGAGCTGGAACCAGGGATTCAAACCGCTTTAGAAATCACTCTCCGAATCCTGCTTTGATGTCCATTCCTAAACCAATCTATACGGCCAGAGCCAGGGAAACTCTACGACCTCCCCAGCTTGATCACGTGCCTGCTCTGGTCTAATCAACAGGATCCAGAGCTCCAGGGCAAAATATGGCTGCCACCAGGACCCATGTGGTTGGGAAAAGGGCAGATCAGTAACCAGACAGCAGGGATTTATTATACACTGGAAAGATAGCCTAATGTGTCCATGTACCCTGTAATCTGGCTCTACCAATTTAACACTTAACATTTTAAGCAATTAAACTTGGAATATTACTAGGTTGCTTATTATTAAATGAACAGATCTTACCAATATTCAAACACAATTTTCCACACTGCCCAACAAAGTCTTAGTCATTCTTCCATGCCTAATCTACTAAAATACCATCCCCATTGTGAAGGCCTGGGGGACTCCTCAGACAGAGTTAGCGCTACTATGGCACTTGAAACATATTTGTCTTCTCCAACAAACTATTAGCTCCTCATGGGCAAGAACCTTATCTTGTTTGTCTCTGTCTCTAAGACTAGTTTAATTCCTGGCATATAATAACTTCTGGTACTTGTTGAATATTGGGTTCGTCCTATAACTATTTGTCAAGTATTGATTAAATAATAAAGAACCACTATGAAGACTTTCGAATTACTTTGCAGAATTTTTTACAAGAAAGATCATCACTTGAGATTGATGGCCAATTCACACTCGACGGAGAAAAAAATTAAGGTAGACAATCCAATATCAATCTCACTCTGACTTTTCACCCTTGCCGGGGGGATACATAATTCAAATGCTTCCTTGCAGTCATGATGTACAAGGTTGAGCTGAGGCCCACTTGTTGAGGAATAGTTAGCTTTATCTTTAGAGTCCTATGATCAGTAGAGTCCACTACATTTAATCTTGTGACATTCTTATTAACAGTACAACTCATACTTTGCTGGCACAGTTACTCAAAGAACAGCAAATATTAGAGGGAAAGTCTGTGGTAATGAACTATAGTAAATGCAACATTATTGAAAATTTACCCCCAAAAAAAGTGTGGCCTTCAAATGGAAGTTTCTGGATAGGACTTAGAGGCAGAAGTTGCCAAGAAGCAAAGTAGGAGCTAATCAAGTC